>NC_139723.1:34479907-34499907 GCF_964211835.1 Anser anser | reverse complement strand
AGCTAACGAGGTGACTTAATGGAGGGGCAGTGTGGGTTAGAAATTTTGCAGCATGGTTGCTATTCTCCTCACTACTCCCCAGCCCACCCCTCCCACCCCCAAGGCAATCTCTTGCATTAAACCCTCAGGACAAAGTTTTCTCTCGACGCCAATGTTCTGATGCCAATATACAAGCAGAAGAATTCAAGCTTCAGCTGCCGGCTTGGAGACCTGGTGTAGAACAGGCAGCATCAGGTCCAAATCTAGATCTCTGGGTCTGCTTAACCACTGTGTCTTGCACATTTCTTAGAGGTGGAAACGCCAGACCAGGCTCCACTTAAGAGAGGGGCTCTGACAAAACTGGAAGTCATTGCCACCTGAAGACAACTACTGCTAGCTTCCAGCAAGTGGGATTCTTCCAGATTTCATTCTGGCAAAATAATTTGTAGCTCTTCCCTCATCTTGGCATGTCTGTAGCATTTATAGAGAAATGCATGGAGCGATTTAAAACACAGTAAGAGTTCCCTCTAGAGGAATAAAATAACAATCTACACATCTTCCATGCTCTGTTACAGCCAGGGCTCTGTTCTCTTTGAAGGTGTAGACTGACAGTGGGATAAATCCGCTAATGAAATCCACAGCACATATACAAGTCAAAGAAGCAAACAAAGTCTGCAACTTGGAAAAACAAAACATAAAAAATAAAAACCATAAAAAAACAACAATAGGACTTTCCAAGGAATATCAATGGCAAAAGAGATAAACCCAGAACTTTTAGCTTAATCCAAACAGTTTAACACAATGCATCCACTAGAAAAGAAGTTACTTACTATTATTGCAACTACTCAGAGAAAACTCACTGTGATCATGAGAAGCTATGTATCCCTCTCCTGCAGGGCCCACCACCAATGCAAGAAAGAGAAAAGGAAATCAAGGCACAGCAAAAGGATTAGGCTGCAGTCAAGTTCACAGAGAAGGTAACTAGTATGAACAGATTTTATTCATACGAATTCATTGTGTCCCCCAATATTTCTCTAGAGGAACTCAGTTTTGTAAGTGCTTTTTTTTTCTTTTTTTTTTTTTCCATATTTTCTGATTAATGCAGTCTTTTCTTTTTGAAGAAGTATGCAGCATTGTGGAAAGGCTTCAAGACTGTGTGTATTAGACTCAACTTTGTTTGCTTCTTTAACCTGGGACTCTGATCACAACAGGAACACTGTGAAGGCACATAGCCTAATGCACCAGCTGTGAAGAATTAACTTTTCTTGTCTCAGCAATAACTGTTCAGAAATCTCAATGGGAAAAGCCACAGGGTTAAGTTGTATAACATCCAAAGTAAACACTTACGCAGGCAGAAAGGACTAGCTCACTTGCACTGGGAAAGAGGATAGTAAATGCTTAGCTGGAAAGACAAGAGATTCTCAGAAGGATTTTATGTTAGAACAAACTGCTTTACATATAACTCTTTAGGCTGGGCTCTTCAAAAGAGTCCAGAGGAGACGGGCATATAGCTCCCACTGAACTGTCATCTGAAATTTCCACGCCATGCTTTGGCCTTCTTTATTGCTGGGTTTAAGCACAATGTCCCCTTGCATTCATCTGGTGTTTTTCATCCTGTGGGAATGAGATTTCTTCAAAAAACAGGGGTGTAGAATTGCTGCTGTCATTTTACACATAAGAGAGTCACACGAAGCAAATGCCTACACTAGTAAAGGCAAACAGCCCTCTGTATCCAGGCTAAATCCCCATGGAAGAGTAGCATAGAGATACCCAGAGTCAGAGATTTTGGGCAAATTGGCTCAGATGCAACCTAAGTACATAAACTTGCTCAGGGTAAAGGTCTAAAGTCAAAGAACTTAACTGCAGCGGGATACAGATCACATTCTGACAATTTTTAATGCATGCTCAGAAGGTGTTGAATAAATCATAAATGTGACACTCTACAAGAAATTTAATGAAAATTTTCAGGAGTGTCTTATAATAACAAACTATGATATATCTGTCTGATATGCATATACACACAGACACACACACACGTATGTATATCAACATGGGAGGATATATCAACTACTATCCTCCCAGGTTTTTATATATGCAACAATTTATGGAAGAAAATGGCTTGAAGAGGTTAAGACAGTCAGTGGACAAAAGCTGCAGACATCCTCATGATCCAAATGACCTTTCTAAGTGTTTATGAAAGAGCATTTAGATACCTTTTCAAGGCAAGTAAAACAGTAATCAATATGAAAACCACAACAGTCTGTCTGCATGCTAGCTGCTTTGTTAAACATAAAGGCCTCAAAAGGTCAGTGCAGACCTTATGTCTCTTATGTGTTATGGCTTGGAGAGTTAAGCTGTGATAAGTAATCTGTGTGTTAAGGCAAGATGTTAGGGTAGTGCGGATCTTGCCCCATCTAGTCTGGTTTTCTGATGCAATTTACAGAAACAGTCCACCTCAGAAAGCGGACTATGAGGTGAACAATGAAAAAAGGGTTCAGAAAGCAGGGTAGCAACCAGCTCAATGCTTTAGGAGACTTGGCTTCTGTTTCCTTAGACTGTCTCTGTGACCCAGAGCAAATCACTTGAAGGTCTGTGCCCTCACATTTTCAGCTGTGAGATGTGATTTTTAATACTCATTCCATCATGCTGCTTCGTGGGAAGAGGCTTTCCTATGTGTCTCTCAGAAAACAAAGTTGAGGTCATGTAAATTAAAAACAGGACCAAAAAAAAAAAAAACACAACAAAAAAAAAACCCAACCAAAAAATAACCACCCACAAAACAACAACAACCAACCAACCAACCAAAAAAGAGCAAACAACCAGAAATCTTTTTTTTTTTTTCCTGAAAAGTGCATCCTAAATAATAACATTGAGCAGACTCCTACAGTTATTCTAGCTTCAATGGGAAAAATTTGTTTTTTATCACCCAAGAAAAAGGATTGTCTTATCTGCTCCTCCATAGAATGCTGTTAACCCTGTATAACATGTTTGGAACCTGGTGTCATGGTTCTGGTCAGCACAGATTTAGCACATACATTAACTACCACACCATAATTAGATCCCTGGGAAGGAGATTTGGGTGTTTACTACCCCTATGGAAGAGTAATGAATAATGCAAAGAACACAACAAAGTTGCAGAAAAGCAGGTATCCCTACTTTATCTACTTTTTTTTTTTTTTTTTTAAGCAGTACTCCATCCCTAACAACTACATTGCAACATGCAGAAGGGCATCTGATACTGGTTTAACAACTCATGTGTCACCAGCTCTACAGGCCAAGACAGTAGGCCAAGATAATCTAAAACTAAAGCCAGGTCTGTAAAAGACTATATGAAAAAAGCCCAAAAGCTCCTTCCTACATGTGTTTCTGATGCTGAATATATCATACTGTCCCTGTACGCATCAAATAAATCACTCTGATAATAAAAACATTCTCAGTAAACACCATATGAGGATGTCACTAAGAAACTCTTTGCTACTGCAACACTGTCCTGATAGTGCTAAGAAAATATCTGTTTAATTATGAGAAATAAACAATATCAATGAGGCCAGAAAATAACTGTTGCTTGATCAATAAGATAAATGTGGAAAAATACATATTTATCATTTCTCTCTATTTCAAGGAATAGTATGATTTCTTTCATGCAACTGCTCAGTTATTCCTAAACAACTTCTGAAAACTATTTGTTAAATTTAAATCTTTGATCTTTTAAATACAGCCTTTGCATAGCCAGAAGTATTTTCTTCAAGTGAACTTGTGTGCCTATTTTGTCCTTCAATTTTTGGTAATTGATACAGTTCTTATACTTTTTTGACATTAAAAAATGGCTCTGCCAGAGCTTCAGAAGTCTTAATCAAGAGTGGGAACTCAATTACATTTCTGGAAAGAAGTCAGAACCTGTTGTTAAAACTGTAACTGCAATAGATGCAAGGAACTTTTCCGAAGACAACAGTGCTGCATAAGGCAGGCTCACTAGATACCTTGATATGGGCATCTCTTGCCACAGAAGTAAGACAATGTCTGATTCTGCAGAGCAAGCAGGGCATGCCACTCTCTTCATCCATGCAACAAACAGAATCAGTTACAGAAAAAAAAAAAAAGGCAAACGATCACAAATCAACCTGCAAATCAAGACACTTGTGAGCACATATTAACTAGCTCCAACTTTTCCCAGAACTTCAGAGAGTATGATTCTTTTTCACAGCCTGTCAAATATCAATGTTAGGCTGGTGGTTGTTTTGTCCAAGTTAGAAAAATCTAACCAGTATGTCTCAGTTGCTTCCCAAGTGACTGTTTAAATTGTTCCAATGTGTCACATGCATCTGATTTAGACTCCTCCATGCCCTTTTGTCTCCAGAAGCGGAAAGGCCAGTTAAGAGGGCATTTTTAAAAATCCCAGGGGAGCCTGGGTGAAGTTTACATTGTGATTCCCAAGAACAGGAAGACTTGGCCATCATGAGGGGCTTGTTTTGCCTCCACCGAGTCCTCATCCATGTTGGCAAACACTTTGAAACCACAGACCTGTCCTCCTTATTACTGGTCACATGAAACTTCCATGGGGTGCCTGGTCTTGGAGATTTGTGCTTAAAAAACAATGAAAAGTCATGGCCTGCAGAATATCCTTTTCTCTGCCACATTTATCCTGCACAGGAATGGACCACAGCTCACTTCTTCACCTGCTGCCATGTCTCTCCTTGCAAACAGTTGGCTGTGTGCTCCGCTGTAGGGTGAGGGATGAGAAAACAGGGCGTGCTGCCCCTGGCAAGCTGTGGCTGCTGCCCACACTTTGGCTGGAAGCAGACAAGTGCTCTGGCAGCCTTTGGGCACCATGGTTGAGCAAACGCCAAACTCACAGGGGAGGAAGGGAGAAAGGGAGGGTTGGATTAGAAACAAACATCCAGAGGCTGCACTGGATTATGGAAGTTTGAGAAAGGAAAGAGATCCACAGCACTTTTATAGGGGCTTTATCTAGCTCCCCTCAACATGTCATCAGTATATAGGATCCTCTGTGTGTGTGCAAATTTGAGGTCCCTTTCTCCAGATCCCTTCTGGTACACAGGATCTCGGGACTGAAGGGAATCAGACCTACCACTAACAGCATTTGAAATTAAGAGCTGTTGTTATACAGTTCCTGATGTTGTGTTAAAGAACCTTGCCCATGTACTACTATGTGGTTTTCTACGGTAAGTCCAGAATACAACATAAAGACTGTCCCTATCTCCAGAGGACATCAAATTAGACTGCTAGACACAAGTAGACAGACAGACGGGGATAGAAGACCACACACAAGGAGACAGCAGTGACTAGCATGACAGACACTGTTGTGGTATCCCTGCAGCTTAGCTGGGGAGGCATTTCAGCAGAAGGGACAGCTTGGGAGAGCTGAGAAGAACAATGTGGTGGTTATATATATGTTAATTATTGCAGAGGGGATAAATGTTCTCATCATTAGACCCAGTTTTAATAACCCTTATTAACCCTGCTTCACTGAATTCTGCAAGACTCTGAGAGGCTGCTAGGGTTTCAAAGGTACTCCATGAGTTGAACATTGGCGCAAAAGCAGACTCTGAAGGGTCTTTAAAAGGCTCACAACTCATAAAGAGATGGAAGCCTGAAGGGAAAGCTAAATAGAAGAGTAGACATCTTGGTGACAGTAACATGTATGTCTTTTCAGGAATTCTGGAAAAGAAACTCTCTTCTTCAGGTCTCTGTGGTGTCTATGATCAGGTTTCCCATAGCACTTGCTGAAAGATGGCATCACAGCAGAAACTCCTCAGTTGTTTTCAGTTTCAGCAGCAAAGCAGGACAATGTAAAGATAGTCATTATAAAAGGCATCTCCTCTACCTCCTGGCTTCTCACCCAAGGAGGGACATTTCTAGGTGAGAAAAACAGGCACCAAGAGGTTACAGAGGAGAAACACTCTGATGTTGAACTAGGACAGTCCATCTGTCCATGGCTACATTTAACTCATGGGGTGAGTCTCTGTTCCAATTTTCTCATATCATGCCCAAAACCCTCATGAACAATTTGTCTCCAGGTGCACTATTTTATTAGGATACTGAGACAGGTTTGTATTAGGCATTTCCCTTAGTTTCTTATTTTATAGGCTGTATTTTTAGGGACTGGACCTCCCAGCTCTGTCTCATTCTCTGATTCAAATCATCTTTATACTTTGGTTGCAAAAGGCACTTCCAGTAAGGTATTTGAAGAATGTCTTTTAATCTGGGAAATTAGTTTATTTTGCTAGTTCACATTTATGCAGTGTTCAATTCCAAGGCACACAGAAACGAGAGAGATGATCCTTTTAATTATGCAGATACCAAGGACTTTCTTCAGTGTTTAGGTTTGACAGTCCTGGCTTCCAAAGGAACCTAAGGGAATTGGTTTCTCCAGCTCCCACCTTCTTATAATATGACAAATTATCCTAGAGTGTAAGAAATACTGTGCAATTGGAGACTTAATTTAGATAATCTGATGCAATTTAGAGACTGTTCAAATACAATGAAACACAATCAAAATTTTAATTTCTTAACATCTTTTTGTCTGTTTTCTAGGACTACACACCAGCCCAACTTGTTGCTTAAAAAGAGGAATTATACCCGCTCTTAGATCTAGTAGCTTTCCTCAATCCCAATTTACAACTCTCTATCATCTCTCAGTGTGCTTTATTTCAAAGCCTAGTAAACAAATTATTGCAATCTCAAACATATCTTCTCAAGTTATCAGTTTCAAAATGTGTTGTGGATTTAAGCCACTCATTTGCAAGGTGTCGGAGACAAGTCAAAATTGAGAACAGGCTAAAGTACCATAACGTTGCCAGTCCTGTCACTGTCCCCTGTAATATTGCTTTAACTACTCTGCTTGGCCAATGACATTTTCTCTTTCTTCCTGCAAAAAACCATTAACTGGGTTGGTTGTTGGCTAGCACAGGGTCATTCTTGGAAATGATGCCTCTTGCACAGTGTAAAACAGCTCTGTTGTGCTTTGATTTTAATGAAATTGAATTTAATGCTAGTCAGAATTCTCTGTTCTTCTTTGGTATTTTTAAATGTATCTCTCTGGACTTTGAACTAGTACTTGTGATTAATTACATTTTGTCACATTAGGTCTCTCTCTCTCCCTCTCTCCCTTTTTATTCTGCAAGGAAAAGCATTAAAATAAAAAACCTAGGAGGTTTGACAAATGCAGTTTTGATTGTCCATCTTTCATGTGATACAGTTGGATAGTAAAGGAAATCATTCTTTGGTAACTGTGACACTGACGGCTTTTAAATCCCCTCACCAGCTTTAGTAGTACCTTCTTAGTTCTTTATGTACAGACCTGCCTGGATTTCAGCTGCTCCACTGTTCAAAAAGGCAACACTCAATTTGCAGACAGGTCCTGTGTGGCTTAGTTTAGGAGATAGGAAAACCTCGGCTGTACTTAAGGGTGTAGATTGACAAGAAATAGTCCATTAGGTGAAAATGGGCATGACTGCCTGGCAGGAAAGAGGACTTACACTATCTGATGAGTGTGAAAGACAGTATTACAGTAATTTATTATCAGCAATATGATAAGGCTAGAGAGTGTGAAAATGTTCCCCATCATTGTGGAAAGAAAATTCATGCTGTGAATTTCCTGTAGGTGTTTCAGAGAAAGAAGTTTGGTGCACGCTACCTCCTCTATACCTAGAGCTTCCAGGGAAAACACTGTGATTCAGATCACTGACAATGGATGTCTAAGGCAGATCACAGGCATACCCCACTTGGTAAGAGATAATGTCTATTTCCAAGGTGCTCCAACCTGCAAGGCAGAAAAAGGCTTAGGAAAAAAACCCAAAACCAACCAACCAAACAAAAACGAAAGCACTGACAGCAACCCAGATTCGAAGTCATTTGGGCCAGGCTGAACAAGAGATGGTGAGAAGGGAAGAGATAAAGAGTTGATACCCATTGGACAACTAAGGGTTTTATTAAAGCATCACAGCAAACATTTACTAAGTGATATCTGCGTCCTGACCACATGCAGTGTACCCTCTATTACCTCTCAGCTGTCCTGGTCAGATTCCACTGTTAACTTACATTATAGCTTTTTGCAGACAAATCCAGATGTATCCTGTCACTGTCTGTGCTTGTTGATTCTTCTCAAGAATAACAATTGTATTTGAACGGGTTGTCCAGACCCAGTGTAAAGAAGGCCTCCACCAAAGAAAAACTACACTAATTTTAGAGACATGCACAGACAGTTTAGAAATGTTTGTTTCACAGTGAGGATGACGTCAGCTCCAAGTCCAACGTTGTATGAGGGACCAACATTTGTGTGACTTCTGATGTCAAATTTTTGGTTATTATCAATAGTTTATAGCATTTTCTGGGGAAGCAAGGGATGCTGATTCTGGAGGTCTTACTGTTTGCCCTGTGTGTATGTCAAAAGTAGACATTTTCTGGTGTTAGCTACCAACAGTGAAGTTTTTGCTGCAACAAATCAGAGTGTGGAGTTCAAGGCAAGAGGAAATGTATGATTGTGAGATATGAATTCTAGTGTAAACAGACACCGTGAGTTCCTGTATCACATCTGCGTCTGATAATGAAATGAGAAAATCACTATTAGAAACACGATGTTCTTTCATGCCACAGCATTGACTCTATGTCATATCATTCCCGTTCCAGTGCCTATCTTCTTCCCTTTAAGAAGTTGCAACTTGGATGTGATATTTTTTGCAGTTTAGGGGGACTGGAGCAGGTCAGATGCAACAGAATGGGGAGCTCTCACATACCAGAAAACCTGGAAGTGCCAACACACGCTGATTGAAACAATTCTTCACTTTCCCTTTCATCATCTAAATAATCTGAGCAATTTCCAGTGCTGCTCTTGTATGGAGAAAATTGGTATGAGTGGGTAGCGGATTTTCTTTTCTTCAAGTCAACACGGCCCATTCTCAGTAGATAAAAATCTAACTGGAAAATGAAGGTCATCATCTGTTTAAAGCTCGAAAATTCACAGTGCACAGAAATTCTTGTTGCCTTCAGAGTAAGACTGACCCTATTCAAAGCAAGCCAATTTCTTGCACTTAAGGTGCAGTCCAGGTATTAGTCAACAGAGGAGTCTATTTGGAGCCTCCATTTCAAATAAACAGGGAATAGTGTCTTCACATAGACAGAAGCCAGATTTTTTTTATCAGTGAACGCCTTAGAGCCATCATCTAATACCAAGATTTAAAGTGACAACCAGTAAGAATAATGATGACATTACTCTCTGCTTGTAGGTGCAATTACCGTCTCTAATTCATGGTGTTCTAGTTACAGGTGAGGTAGCTTTTCCATTACAAGCTTCTTCTCTGTGTCTGTATCAGTCAAGGCTGACATTTCTCATAGTAGCTGTCAGTCCAGTTATTGAGAGGATTTTCTGATTAATGACTTTTTTTTTTTGGCTTGTTCCAAGGTGTTTCAAATGTCACAGTCATGGTTTTCCAGAAGGAAGAGTGGGACAGTTAAAGCTTCAGATAGTGAGTTGTACTGATGTTCAGCTGCACAAGGATAGGTTTTTTTTGCCACATGACCAGAATTTTTGAATAAAGAGGCAAAACAATAGTGGCTTTTCTGATTTGCAGCCGTGCTCACATATTTCTATGAAAACAAGCCTGGCTGAAATACAAAAATGGTTTTGCGCTTTTCTGTTAATACTTGTGCTACAGTAGTTTTTAGCACCTCCAGCTGGTACCAGAGGTCTCTGTTTCTTTGTATCTACATAATGCATAGATGTTGAGGTTGCGGAGCAATGCAGAAATACCTAAAGAGATGAGGATGCTCTAGGCTGAAATAGAGATGACTGAGGCAAATAGGAGAGAGGTCTGTCCTGAGGGGAATGGAGAAGGTAAATAAGGAAGTCACTGTTTCATATAGCAAAAGAAACGGGGGATTCCAAATGACACAAAAAGGTAGTGTGTTCAAAACAAAGGACAGGACAAGGCTGTTAACATAATATGAACTTAGCTGTGGGCTTCCTAGCACCAAAATGTTATGGGGCTGACTTTTCATGGATTCAAACAGAGACAGAACAAATTCACAGAAAAAAAATATCTGGAGGGTGGCTAATATGGAGAAAATTGCTTGTGGCTTATGAAGTTTCCAGAGCCATAAAACCGTTAATGTCTGCGACAATATTCTGTAACACTGTGGGTCTGTCTTGACCTTACATGCATTCTCAGGTATCTGTTTCTGGGTGTTGCTGAGATTTAAGACTAAATGTGCCTTTGGTGTGATTCAGTATGACTATTATTATGTGGCTTATATTACAATTTTTTGATTGTTTTCTTCGAGAAAGGGACACGACCACTGGGTAGAAAACCTGCATTTCCTTTAACTGTATGGAAATTGTTGCTCTCAACATTTGTCTGGAAGTATTGAGAGCATGTTGGCTTCTGGTAACAAAATTACAGAACACCTAAAGGAATTCTGACAATTAAAGATACAGAAAAAGTTATTATGTCTGCCCTTGTGTACACAAGTGCAGACCAGGAAAACTCAGTTGAATGGAGTCAGAAGCATTTGAAATGGTGAGGGCAATTTCAGGACAAGTTTATTTATTTATTTATTTTAATTATAATAATGTTAAAAAATCTCTTGGTGAATCTCAACTTTCCCTAAACTGCTGAGCTAGTCTTCAGGCTGGTTCAGGGAAAGCCCTATGGACTCAGTAAGTTACTGATATCTATATTGTGCTGGCAGACACTTTCATTGATCTGGGGAGTTCTGTGTCACCAGCAATTCAGATTAGCCAAGTCATACTTAAAGGATGTGACTGAAGCTGTCTGCTGGAAGGGTCTGGAAACATTTTAAGGTGCATGAAAGCCTGGTATTCTTCACTAGCTCTGAAGAGCTAGTTCAGCCCCAAGCAGAGGAGGCTGAGGGGAGGCCTCATGGCGGCCTGCAGCTCCCTCACGAAGGGAGTGGAGGGGCAGGCGCTGAGCTCTGCTCTCTGGGGACAGCAACAGGACCTGAGGGGATGGCATGGAGCTGGGACAGGGGAGGGTCAGGCTGGGTGTTAGGGAAAGGTTCTGCACCCAGAGGGTGGTCGGGCACTGGGACAGGCTCCCCAGGGAAATGGCCATAGCACTGAGCCTGCTGGAATTCAAGAAACATTTGGACAATGCTCTCAGACATGCAGTCTGATATTTTGTTTTGGTGGTCCTTTGGGAAACCAGGAGTTGGACTAGATGATCATTGTGGGTCCCCTCCAACTCAGTGATTCTATGGAGAGTCTAGATCATGTATATTAAATAAAATGGTTACACTGTGAAGCCTGGGAAATCATCTCCACAAAAACTGCAGAGCCCACATGGTTTATACCCATGTGATAAAACATAACCTTGTGTAGGCCTTATACAGAACGAGTGTATCTGCAATGAAGAGTGAAGGAAGATATGTAGATGCATTGGCAGGTATTGTCTACATCATTCCAGAAGCTAATGCTTTTTGCCATTTCTAATGTTTTCTGTGTGTATTTCTTCTAATAAGAAACATACTGTAACCTTGTGTTGGTAGATGGACTGGGAGCTGTCATCTCTGAGAAGTAAACGATCTGTAGAGAGTTGCTCTGGGATTTCATGACAGATAAAGCTTTCTGGGAGGACTGAAATGTACTGATATTCCAGGAGAAGTTAGGCTGAGATTTAAGGGGAAGAGGTCAATGACAGACACCAATATGTATGATCACTTTCTCCTGCACCCAAAAACTGGATGTGACCCCAAGCGAAAGCTGAGAGAATGTAAGTGAAATCTAGGAGAGAGAACACATACTTGTTTCAAAGAAGGATTTTTTTTTAAATACAGAGAATTGCTCATCAGTATTCAACTTTAGAGGCTCAGTCCATTAATCTCTCCATATCCAGCAAAGCACTTCATGAGCTCTTCACTGGGAACATAGACAGGCCCCACTGCCAACAACATCTGCTCAGATGCTCTTCTGAATAAGGAAGCTTGTAATCATGTATTCAAATTTTTGCATAAGAGTTTGGGAGAATCAGATTGCAAAGTCATGTTAACACGATACAGGAAAGAGTCACAGTGTGCAATTAGCCAAGGGACAAAGGAAGATTTCCAGTAAAATTTATTTCCCTAAGGCAGGCAAATACCAGCTGCCTTATCCTGGAACTCTCTGTCAGACATTAGTGCAGATTGATTGTCTACTTACATATACATATTTTTCAGGAGGCCTAGGAGTTTGTTTTCCAAATTATGCTAACTCCTGAAAATCTCTTCCACTAAGCTTTCTCTTTTAGCAGCTCTTCCTTGCTGCAACTTTTGCTTCTTTGCTGTGATTAAGCATTTATCTTTAAAGTCCCCAGATACACTGGCATCCAGATGCCAGCCACATGATGAAGCCACAAACAAGAATCACAGTCACCGTGAATGCAAAGCTCTCATTTGTGTTATTCAGTTTTGTCTTGTAACATCATTTATCTGTCAAGGACTCAAGTTGAAAATATTTTGCTTTGTTATGTTTTTATGCTTATTAGAGGGATGGGAACGGGAAGGAAAAGGGAAGTGGTTTTCTGAAGAACTTAGCTTACATTTAGAAACCCCAGGGGCACTGTCTGATTTTCAAGGTTATGTAACAACAAAGTGTTTTCTTTCCTAGGTATTGGTCTCCACAGATAAACTGTGGTTTTCTGGTTACCTTGAACTTTTGTGTGCCTAAATAGATTCTTGAAGGGAAGGTCCCACTATCTCCCCACTTTAGCATTTAAGTTCTCTATCTGCTTGTACTGGCATGAAAGCCTGCTCAACTGAACAGTCAGCCAGTTTGAAGAACTGATCAGCTGAAAAAAAAATCCTTAAAAAATGCTTAAAAACTGTCAGAGTTAAGCCGTTGTAAAATTATATGTATTATTCAGCTAGCACAAGGAAAGCATAACTGAATTGCTACAGGCTGCAGTGAGAGATATGGATACCTCTCATGGTGATGATAAGGATTTCCAAGTTGCTGTGTAACAATATTTTGAACAGTGGATGCTGTGAAGAAGCAGAGAAAATTTTATTTAACATTTTTTTAAACAGTCTGGTTTTTAACAGTTATAAAATAAGAGATTTACTCTAGCCAATATATTTTCAACTTGCTTTTTCGTGCAAAAGAGCAATGAAATCCCCACACATGCTATGATTCTTTCCAAGGGTCAAACCTTCTCTTGAGAGGTCAGGCACGTTTTCAAAAATGTTTCTGACAGGTTTGGTTTTCTCAAAACTGGAGTCTCCTGGGGGAAAACTAGAATTCTGTGGAACGACTAGGAAACTCCAAAGTGAGACAACAACTTACCCATTGTCTGCCAGAGTTCTGATCAGGAAAATTTAGAATACTGCACATCTCAGGAAAACGTTGGAAAGAGGTCTTTTCTCAAGCGGTTTTCTGTGTCTTACCCTTGGCAATATGGCAGCTCTTGCATATTTTTCTTTGCACTCCTAAGCCAGCCATGATGTATTACCGTTTAGCACCTCGGGAGTGAGTTGATCGCAGATTACATAGAGCAACTCTGACTAAATCCAAATGTGAACATTTTAGGGTGGGTATATCTCCAGGTTGTGCTGCAGTAGCTGCTCTCTAGAGACACAGGTAAATTGTGTGCAATGGAGGTAGGAATCCATTAGTGTAAAGACTTGAAAAGGCACAGGAGAGGGCTTCTTGGAGTAGCTTAGTTCTTAGATGGCAACGTTCCAGCAGAAGGGAAAGCCTGTAATCTGAGTGGGTAGAAGCAGCAGGTACAATCTGTATGTGTTTGCAAAATGCCGGGTATGCATGAACGGTGTGGAGAAGTGGAGAAGGAAACTCGGACAAAGATGCATACTGGCGTAGCTTAATTCTTGTTCCCAAACTAGCTCTGATTTCACAATGTGCAGTATTCCAGGCCTGTAAGCCAGGATCGTTGTAAAGAACATATGGGACAGGCTCTTAAGGGCTCGGAAAGGAGGTGAGCATGGCTGGAGTAAGGCCAGGCAGTCTCATGTGGGTTTGCTAGGACTGATTAACTACACTCATGGTGGGAATCTGGTATCTGGCCAGCGCTTGGTATCAAAGCTTTTTTACAGAACATGAAATATTGCCCACTTTGGCAGGCCATCAGCTGAGCTACTCGAGATGCTATTTCCCTGCCCATTCTTTTGGCACATGCAAGATTATTATTTTTTTTTTTTTGTATAGAAGGAACCCTTGCCAGGCCTGATCTTAGCTATGAGTCTTCTCTCTTTTGTAGAGACTACAAGTACCAGTTGAGCTCATACATTTTATCCCCAAAGTGGCAGAGAACACCTATGTCTTCATCCTGCATTTGCAGGAGGACTCTTCTGTCTCTGATGGTACCTTTTCTTAATGCTTTTTGGAAAATAGTCCACTGGTGAATTAAAAGTGCTCTGCCTCTTCATCTTGCCCCCAACAGACCTGTACTTGTCAAGAGGGCCTGCGTCATTAATGGGGAAGTTTAGCAGTTTGCTGTTGGGCTGTTAAATTGTAACTACAACATTCGGACCTTCATATTATTGAAGGCAATTGGCATAACTGCCCTGGAGATTTACTGTCTTGCTCCTGTTACTCCTTTCTTTCTTACGTTCTTTCTTTCTTACTTTTTACTTTCCTTCCTTCCTTCCTTCCTTCCTTCCTTCCTTCCTTCCTTCCTTCCTTCCTTCCTTCCTTCCTTCCTTCCTTCCTTCCTCCTTTCTTTCTTTCTTTTTCTTTCTTTCTTTCTTTCTTTCTTTCTTTCTTTCTTTCTTTCTTTCTTTCTTTCTTTCTTTCTTTCTTTCTTTCTTTCTTTCTTTCTTTCTTTCTCTCTCTCTCTCTCTCTCTCTCTTTCTCTCTCTCTTTCTTTCTCTCTCTTTCTCTCTTTCTCTCTTTCAATTTCTTTTCCTTCCTTCCTTCCTTCCTTCCTTCCTTCCTTCCTTCCTTCCTTCCTTCCTTCCTTCCTTCCCTCCCTCCCTCCCTCCCTCCCTCTCTGGAAAATGAAATGAAATGGTATTACCCTCCAAGTTTTATATCTCATTTGGTATACATCACAAAGATGGTTCCTTTAGCTCTGTTAACAGAGTGATGGGTTTTACAAACAGATGAAGAGGTGGAATTCTTTGTGTTATTGTTGTCCACCAATAGACACATTACTGTCCTGCAAAAAGAAGTGCAGTGCCCAGCACTGTCCACAGGGAGGGGAACAAATCCTAGCTCCTAGCATGGACATGTATTTTTGCAGAGAGATGGCTCATCCACACTAGAAGAGAGAAAAAAAATATGATTCTGTCTTTCCGAGAAACAAAATGTCTGGATCAAAATTGAAGAATGAATTTACATTTTGCCTAGAAACATTTTTAAACTCAGTCTGAACATGAAAAAAGAGGAAGACATGTCCTATAAAGAGTATTTAGGGGGTTTTTTTAGTAGTTTTTAATAGTATTTATTTATTTTATTTATTTATTTATTTTAATGGGAGACAAACATAGTGCAGACACACTAATTCACAACTGCCTGAGTTCTCCAATGCCAAACATCAGAGCTACATGAGCATGGGACCATGCTGAAAATGATATAGCTAGACTTCTGACTTAGGTACTTCTGTACTGTGCTCCATTCATGGTTTAGAGATCCCTAGCACTGGCTTAGCCCTGCTTTAGGGAATTAGAACAAGCACACAAAGGAGAGCTGCCCTCGGTCCACCTCAATGGCAATGAACCTGTATACTCATTCTCAAATATTACCTACAGTCTCTTTACAGCAGATTTTTGTAAAGAGATGTGTGATCATCTCCTGGTCAATCTTTGATTATCCAAAACCTGATCACCTTTTTAGATAATTTAAGTCCAGACCTCACTGAATCAAAGAATCACACAATCACAGAATGTCTGAGGTTGGAAGGGACCTCTGCCAGACATCTCGTGTAACCCTCCTGCTCAAGCAGGGACTACCTAGAGCAGTTTGCACAGGACCATGTCCAGGGAGCTTTTGAAGATCTACAAGGAGGAAGAATCCACCACCTCTTTGGGCAACATATGCCAGTGCTCTATCATCCATACAGTACAGAAGGGCTTCCTGATGTTCAGATGGAACCTCCCATGCTCCAGTTTGTGCCCATTGCTTCTTGTCCTGGCACAGGACAGCACTGAAAAGAGCCTGCCTCTGCCTTCCTTCCACCTCCCTTCAGGTATTTATAGACACTGATAAGATCATCTGATTCTCTTCTCCAAGATGAATAGGCTCAGCTTTCTCAGCCTCTCCTTGTATGACAGATGCTGCTGTCCTTTGACTATTTTTGTGGCTCTATGTTGGACTCTTTCCAGTACGTCTCGGTATCTCTTTTAATGTGGGGCCAGGAAATGGACACAATATTCCAGGTGTGGCTCACCTGTGCTGAATAGTGGGGAAGGATCACCTCTCTTGACCTACTAACATTACTTTGCCTAGTGCAGCCAAGAATAGTTAGGCTTCTTAGTAACAAGGCACATTGCTAACTCATGTTCAGCTTGGTGTCTACCAGGGCTCTGTCCTGGTTTCGGTTAGGACAGAGTTAATTTTCCTCTTAGTAGCTGGTAGGGTGCTATGTTTTGGATTAGGATGAGAAGAGTGCTGATAACATGCTGATGTTTTAATTGTTGCAGAGCAATGCTTACACCAAGCCAAGGACCTTTCAGTTTCTCTCTCTGTCCTGCCAGCGGGCAGGCTAGGGGTGCAGCAAGAGCTGGGAAGGGACAGACCCAAGACAGCTGACCCAAACTGGCCAAAGGGGTATTCCATACCATCTGACGTCATGCTAAACAATATATAGGGGTGGCTAGCCGGTGTGGGAGGGCTGGCTGCTCAGGGATAGTCTGGGCATCGGTCGGCGGGTGGTGAGCAATTGCATTGTGCATCACTTGTTTCATACGTATTATTATTATTATTATTATTATTGTTATTATTATTTTCCTGTCTTAATAAACTGTCTTTATCTCAACTCACAGGCTTCACTTTCCCATTTCTCTCCCCCATCTCAGAGAGGGAGGGGGGAGGGTGAGCGAATGGCTGTGTGGTGTTTAGCTTCTGGCCGGGTTAAACCACAACAGCTCTGAGGACCTTTTCTGCAGAGCTGCTTTCCAGCTGGGTGGCCCCCAGCATATCCTGTGCCTGGGATTCCTCCTCAGGTGTAGGACTTTGCAATTCTCCTTGTTGAACTTCATGTGATTCTAGTCTGTACATCTCTCTAACCTATCAAGGTTCCTCTGTATGGCAGCATGAACCACAGGTGATTCAGTCACTCTCCCCCAGTTTTGTGTCATTTGCAAAATTACTAAGGATGCACTCTACCCCATCATCCAGATCATCAATGAAGATGTTAAACAGGACTGGACCCAGACTTGACCCCTGGGGTCCTCCACTCATTGTTGGCCTCCAACCAGACTTTGCATCACTGACTACTGCCCTCTGGGCTCAGCCTTTCAGCCAGTTCTCAATCCACCTCACTATCTGCTCATCCAAGCTCATACTTCAACAAGCTTCTTATGAGGATCTTGTGCGGATGGTATCAAAGGCCTTGCTGAAGTCCAGGAAGACAATATTCATTGCACACACCACCATCCGTCAGGCTGGTTATTCCATTATAGAACCTTATCAGATTGATCAGGCATGACTTCCCTTTGGTGAATCCATGCTGACTGCTCTTGACGATTTTCTTCTTCATGTGCCTGGAAATGAATTCCATGGAGTAGCTGTTCCATCACACTTCCCAGGGATCAAGGTGAGGTTGACTGGCTTGTAGTTCCCCAGGTCCTCCTTCTAGCTCTTCTTGAAGATAGGAGTGACGTTTGCTTTCCTCCAGTCTTCGGGCACTTCCCACACTTGCCATGAATGAGCAAAGATTATAGAGAGTGGCCCCAGAATCACATCTGTCAGCTTCCTCAGCACTCGTGGGTGCATGCCATGAAGGCCCATGGACTTCTGAATGTCCAGATTGCTCAAGTATTCCGTGATCTGATTCTCTTCCACTGACGGTACATCTTCCTTGCTCCAGCCTTTCAGCCTGGCCTCTGGAAACTGGGATTCCTGAAGGCCAGTCCTGCTGGTAAAGACTGAGGCAAAGGTGGTGTTCAGGACTAGGCCTTCTCACTGTCCCAGGTAACCAAGTCTCTTGCTTCATTCAGCAGAGGGCACACATTTTCTCTAATCTTCTTTTTATGACTGAGGTACTAGTAGATGCCTTCTTGTTGCCCTTGACATCCTTGGGCAGATTCAGATCTGTTTGGGCTTTAGATTTCCTAATTACATCCCTGGATGCTCTGTCAATATTTCTGTACTTCTTCCAGGTTACCTGTCCTCATTTTCACTCTCTGTAAGCTTCCTCTTTGTGTTTGAGTTTGACCTTGTTCATCCATGCAGGCCCCCTGGCATTTTTATCTGACTTCCTCTTTGCAGGTATGCATTGCTCCTCAGCTTGGAGAAGGTAATCCTTGAATATTAGACAGCTTTCTTGTGCCCTTCTTCCACCAGGGTCTCATCTCACATCTCATCTACGAAGCAGACCCTTGAAGAGGCCAAAGTCTGCCCTCCTGAACTCCAGGTTTATGAGCTTGCTGTGTGCTCTCCTCACTGCTCTAAGGATCTTGAACTCCACCTGAATTGCTTATGTCATGCTGTGTTGTTGCTCCAACAGGTATTGGGGTGGATGAAGTCCCTCATGAGGACCAGTGCTTGTTCAAGTGAGACTGCTTCTATCTGCCTGCAGAGGACCTCTCTCTCTTTCAAAATAGCAACACTTTCACACATACTATGAATGCCTATGGCTCAAGGTAATTAGTAATGCAGTTGGAGGAAGCATTCTGATGAGAAATGACTCTCCTATATCTTATCCTGGTTGCCACAGAAGTGAGTGAGAAATACCCTGCATGCTTGTAGGTTATTTGTGTGCTCTTGCTGTCTTCCTTGGCCTTATGTACTTATAGGTCCTCAGCTTGTGCTTTGTGCCAGCCTCCTTCTGCTTCTACTCAGACACGCATTGATGGCTCTTGATTTATATGAAAACACATACTTAGCATACGAAAAATTTCCTTCTAGCTCAGGCCCACTACGACAGGTCACAGCTCCATGCCTTGGTGGCTTTGGCAGGTTTTGGATGTGGCTTTTGATTTTATGCTCAGTGCAGGTAAGCTAAGGTAGCTGCTTCTCAAAGTGGAAGTTCAGTCTTACTCTGAGACCTGTCAGAGACAAGCTGGAGCACACAAGAACATTCAGTCTCACCTGTGCAGCAGTTAAAACTGTCTGAAACCAAGCAAAGGCACTGCAAATCAACTCTAGTCAAGGAAGTGCAGTAGGCTGATTGGCACCCGGGGGAATCATGTGAAGTTGGTGTTTTTTTCCCTTTACTACTAAATGCCATGTGAGCTGTATTTTTTTCTTAACCTTTGGCTCAAGAGAAAAGATCATTTATGATGTGTAAGGCATGGCTTGTGCAGAAGGGAGTCTGATTTCTTTACTTGCTGGATGTAACACAGTTGTGGAGATAGTGGTTATAGTTCATAAGAAAGCACTGAAATCCCCTTTTGTTTTATGAGTCAGTACTAGCTAATGAAATGAAGTCTAGTTTGCTGATGCTGCATGTTTCTCTTCAAATCCCTGGATGTTCTTGTGCCGCAGACATCAAATTACAGCTTTGCAGCTAGTCTCCTTACTCTACATATGCAGACTCTTTCTGAGATGATTTCATCCTTTTTCTTTTTTCTTCTCTTTCTTTCTTTCTTTTCTTTCTTTTCTTTTCTTTTCTTTCTTTTCTTTTCTTTTCTTTTCTTTTCTTTCTTTTCTTTTCTTTTCTTTTCTTTTCTTTTCTTTTCTTTTCTTTTCTTTCTTTCCTTTCCTTTCCTTTCCTTTCCTTTCCTTTCCTTTCCTTTCCTTTCCTTTCCTTTCCTTTCCTTTCCTTTCCTTTCCTTTCCTTTCCTTTCCTTCCTTTCCTTTCCTTTCCTTTCCTTTCCTTTCCTTTCCTTTCCTTTCCTTTCCTTTCCTTTCCTTTCCTTCCTTTCCTTTCCTTTCCTTTCCTTTCCTTTCC
>NC_139723.1:34350595-34479707 GCF_964211835.1 Anser anser | reverse complement strand
AAGAAAAGGAAAAGGAAAAGAGCGTAGCCAGCAGGCCAAGGGAGATGATCCTGCCCCTCAGCTCAGCCCTGGTGAGGCCACACCTGGAGTATTGTGTCCAGTTCTGGGCTCCCCAGTACAAAGAGACATGGAGCTACTGGAGCAAGTTCAGAGGAGGGCTATGAAGATGATGAGAGGACTGGAGCACCTGTCATATGAAGACAGGCTGAGAGAGCTGGGCCTGTTTAGCCTGGAAAAGAGAAGACTGACGGGAGACCTCATCAATGTGTATAAATATCTGAGGGGAGGATGTCGAGAGGGTGGAGACGGTCTCTTCAGCTGTGCCCAGCAACATGACAAGAGACAACGGGCACAAACTGAAGCACAGAAGGTTCTGGCTGATTATGAGGGGGCACTTCTTTATTGTGACTGTGACAGAGTACTGGAACAGGTTGCCCAGAGAGGTTGTGGAGTCTCCTTCTCTGGAGATATTCAAACCCACCTGGATGCCATCCCGCGCAATGTGCTCTAGGTGATCCTGCTCAGCAGTGGGCATGGACTAGATGATCTCCAGAGGTCCCTTCCAACCTCAACCATTCTGTGATTCTGAGATTCTGTGATCCTGTGATCCAGTGAAGAGTTCTGCTGATACGCTCTGACAGCGATGTTGTGCCTTTTCAGGAAAGGAAGGTTCTTACTCTCATCTGTGTCCTGAGCTGTCCATCACATATTTTGTCTGACATGGCATGCTCTGAAGAAGGGAATAACTTATGTTAAAGGAGCTGTCTTTGAGTCATGTATCTTCACCAGTCTCTCCATTTTACAAATCTTCCCAGCTTTCAACTTTCTCCCATTGATGCAAGTGTAACCACTGCAGACAGAGGTACACCTAGTAAGTTCCTTTCTCTGACTTTCTTCTCTTTTCATTTTTACTTTCTACTTTTCTCTGTTGTTCTTTCACCTTATTATTATTATTGTTATGCATGGGTATGATTAACATGAACTGAATTAAAACTGTGTTGTGCAAAGAAGTGATGGTTCCTAGCTTTGAAGCAGTGGGCATCTGCACCCTGGCCTGGGAAGGGGTGCTAACATTGCTTTTTCATCCTCGGTGGTAGAACAAAGACGGTACATAGCAGTTGGCTTTCCCTTGTGAGTCTTTATTACCACATAAAAAGTAGCTCAAAAGTAGTACATATTCATTCACACCTGTGCAAATCAGCTTGTAAATATTAAAATATCTTTTTCTCCCTTCATGCGTCTCGGTGCTGATGCAGAAGGGCCAGAGGCACCAGTGCTGTGGGGTGTGTGCCAGCAGTGGGTATTGTGGTTAACACCCTAATGCTGCTGCAGCCATGGGTGAACTGTGCTAGGGCAGGGAAAGAGAGGTGTTTCAGAGCTTCTTAAAGGGCACCAGAAGATCACAGGGCTGCTGCTGAGACCTCTTGGTTGGATTGGGCCAGTAGCTCTCCCTCAGCTGGTTGTGTTCAAAGAATCTCGAGAAAGAAGAGGCAAAGAAAGTATAAAGGCTGTCCTGAGATATTCATCAAAGTCTTCCTTTCCAGACAAAGAGAAATAGGATACAGTTCCTCTGACTGATTTAGCTATTCTGCAGTATGAGATCCAAGGCTAACAGGAGACTATATTTCCTACGGTGCTCCTGTATCTTCCTCTAAGTCCCTTGCAATGGAACTGAAACAAAAGGTATCCTCACAAGCGCCTGTTTCACTTTCCAGAATAAGAAGAAATCTGAACACATTGTCCAGGGACAGGAATTTACAATGCCTTAATTCTGCTGAAACTTAATTCCACACAAAGAGTCTTTGGTCTGTTGGTCCACGTGAATTCTACATTGTAGAGAATTGACCAAATTTATCAACTATCTCAACTGCCTTTTCCCTTTCTTTCTTCCCCTCCCTTCCTCTTTCTCTCTTTAACAAGGTTGTTTCTCCTTTTAGTTCCCCAAAAACTAAACAGATAATGTGGGGCCACAGATAAGAATGCTTATCCCAGACAGATTTAACAACAGTTCACCCTGTTCCTGCACTGTTGCTGATCCAGTGGAAATAGTACATGGAGGGCCCTCGTGAACAGCAAGCTATACATGAAACAGAAACGTGCTTCTGCAGCAAGGAAGGCAAAGGATGCCCCAGGCTGCCTGAACAAGAAGAGAGCTAGCAGACTTCAACTATCCTATAACTCTAAGGGAGGAGAACATTCATGGCTCTCTTATCCTTCAGGTACTTCTTAAGGTACCACAGGAAAAATTTATTGCTAGACACAGTGATAGACAAGTGAAAAGAAGCAGCTCTGAAACTTGAAACCCTGAGCCAGAATTTTGGTTGAATTATATGCTTTTTTAGTTTGTGATTGAAATGTGTTATGAACGTAATGTAAACTGACTTTTTCTTCAAATTGCAAGAGGCAAAGATCATGTATGTGGCTGGCTGACTCACCTCAGCTGAGAAGATGCAGCTTGGTGGATGTTAATGTCTGTAGATTACCCAAAGTGGTTTACAGTTGGGTTTGTAATCATATTGATCCAACTTGTTTATTTAGTGAACCAAGCTCAGCTGATTGAAAGAAATTGCAAGCACATTATGAACTGGCATAGATTCAGCAAGATCAAATTTGTTCAGTTAAATAGCTTCCACTTTTCATTCAGGCACTATGACTAAGTTCCTTATTTTAACCCTTTGGAAGTGCTTTTCAACCTTTTAAAGGAAGTCAAGGGTCATTTCCACCTTTCTTCCTCCACTTAAAGTGACTGTAACTTGACAGGAAAAAAAGAAGGAAGGAAGGAAGGAAGGAAGGAAGGAAGGAAGGAAGGAAGGAAGGAAGGAAGGAAGGAAGGAAGGAAGGAGGAAGGGAGGGAGGGAGGAAGGAAGAAGGAAGGAAGGAAGGAAGGAAAGAAAGAGAAAGAAAGAAAAGAAAAAGAAAGAAAGAGAAAGAAAGAAAGAAAGAGAAAGAAAGAAAGGAAGAAAGGAAGGAAGGAAGGAAGGAAGGAAGAAAGGAAGGAAGGAAGGAAGGAAGGAAGGAAGGAAGGAAGGAAGGAAGGAAGGAAGGAAGGAAGGAAGGAAGGAAGGAAGGAAGAGAGAAAGAGAGAGAGAGAGAGAGAGAGAAAGAGAGAAAGAGAGAAAGAGAGAAAGAGAGAAAGAGAAAGAAAGAAAAGAGGGAAAGAAGGAAAGAAAAAGAAAGAAAGAAAGAAGGAAAGAAAGAAAGAAGGAAAGAAAGAAAGAAAGAAAGAAAGAAAGAAGAAAGAAAGAAAGAAAGAAAGAAAGAAGAGAAAGAAAGAAAGAAAGAAAAAGAGAGAGAAAGAGAAAGAGAAAGGAGAGAAAGAGAAAGAGAAAGAGAAAGAGAAAGAGAAAGAGAAAGAGAGAGAAAGAGAAAGAGAAAGAGAAAGAGAAAGAGAAAGAGAAAGAGAAAGAGAAAGAGAAAGAGAAAGAGAAAGAGAAAGAGAAAGAGAAAGAGAAAGAGAAAGAGAAAGAGAAAGAGAAAGAGAAAGAGAAAGAGAAAGAGAAAGAGAAAGAGAAAGAGAAAGAGAAAGAGAAAGAGAAAAGACTAGCATGCGCTAATGCTGACTTTGCTTGCTTGTCCGTTTAGGGAGGAATGTGTAGTTCTCAGGAAATTGTGAGCAATATTTTTACGTTTTAAAATTTTCATCTTCAAAGATAAACTTGCTGAAACAGATGAAGATCACCTTCTCCCCCTTGAAGTTCTGGCATCAGTATTATCTCTAGCCTAAAGTCTCTTCTCTGACTATAACTCAATTGGTTGCTCCAGGTAAAGTTGCACTGAATCTCACAGCAGATGATGACAGAATCTGAGAAGAAATTTCTGTCTACCAGGACATGAGTTTGTATGTCAAACCAGAAGCGCTTTTGTCTTTTCCATAAATAATTTCTGTCCTCTCTCATGTAATCATGTTTTTTTTTTTTTCCTATTAGATGTGTATATATATATATTTTATAATATTCTTTAGTCTGGCTGCTCAGTCTTAGAGATATGTTGCAACAACCAATTCTACAGGTTAATGAAGTGCAGTGAGGGGAGATATTTATTTCCCATCACTTAGAAATTAACTGCCTTTCTTTCTTGTTGAAAACATTCCAGTTCCTGACTGTCAAAGTAGAACAAAAAAGAAAATATTGTAACTTGCCTTCTTGCAGCCAGAAATCTTCTAATTACTGATAGCCTGTCCATTTTCTTGCCATTATTTTTCTTGCAATTAGTCCTTTGACTCAGAGCAGTTTCTTCTGTAGTGAATGCATGTGAACTAGTGCATCAGAGACCGACTTTGTGCCAATACATGCCTGTGTTTCCTGGCAGTTACGTTGTTATTATCGATGTTGTTGTTGTTTTTATATACTTTTTTTAATGAAGGGATTTTGACAACTGAAATCTGCAATGCTCATTTTGGTCTTGACACTAATATTTTTCACCCCCTTATTTGTGCAAGAGCTTTCTCTTGTGTAGCTTTGATGGCTTGTTTTTCTTTTACTGGTTGTGCTACAACTGGAGGGTCTCTTACACATGTATCTCATACTGGCAGGGTGATGATTATTTTAGGAAAGTAAAAGAAACCTCCTTGTTTCTCCCAGGTTATCTGTTTCTATCCTGTACCACAGAAGATGCCGTTCTTACGGAAAAAGTGAAAGGATCTGTTCCCAAATGCTAGAATACTTCTGATGGCAACTAAGTTCCTAGGAGCTCTGACCCACAGCAGTGCTATTGTAGATAACAGAAAGCACCACAACAAACACAAGACCATGGCTAGTAAATCTTGAGTGTCATCACGCGGCACTTGCAGGGCAAGCAGGTGATCAGGCCCAGTCAGCATGGGTTTGTGAAAGGCAGGTCCTGCTTGACGAACCTGATCTCGTTCTATGACAAAGTGACGCGCTTGGTGGATGAGGGAAAGGCTGTGGATGTGGTCTACCTTGACTTCAGTAAGGCTTTTGACACCAATTCCAACAGCATTCTCCTCAAGAAACTGGCTGCTCTTGGCTTGGACTGGCGTACGCTTCATTGGGTTAGAAACTGGCTGGGTAGCTGGGCCCAAAGAGTTGTGGTGAATGGAGTCAAATCCAGTTGGAGGCCAGTCACTAGTGGAGACCCCCTAGGGCTCAGTACTGGGGCCAGTCCTCTTTAATATCTTTATTGATGATCTGGATGAGGGGATCGAGTGCACCCTCAGTAAGTTTGCAGACGACACCAAGTTAGGTGCGTGTGTCGATCTGCTCGAGGGTAGGAAGGCTCTGCAGGAGGATCTGGATAGTCTGGACCAATGGGCTGAGGTCAACTGTATGAAGTTCAACAAGGCCAAGTGCCGGGTCCTGCACCTGGGGCACAACAACTCCAAGCAGCACTACAGGCTGGGAGATGAGTGGTTGGAAAGCTGCCTGGCCGAGAAGGACCTGGGAGTACTGGTTGATAGGCAGCTGAATATGAGCCAGCAGTGTGCTCAGGTGGCCAAGAATGATGACAGCATCCTGGCTTGCATAAGAAACAGTGTGGCCAGCAGGGCTAGGGAAGCGATTGTCCCCCTGTACTCTGCTCTGGTGAGGCCTCACCTCGAGTACTGTGTTCAGTTTTGGGCCCCTCGCTACAAGAAGGACGTCGAGATGCTTGAGTGAGTCCAGAGAAGGGCAACGAGGCTGGTGAGGGGTCTGGAGAACAAGTCTTACGAGGAGCAGCTGAGGGAGCTGGGATTGTTCAGCCTGGAAAAGAGGAGGCTCAGGGGCGACCTTATTGCACTCTACAGGTACCTTAAAGGAGGCTGTAGTGAGGTGGGGGTTGGTCTATTCTCCCACGTGCCTGGTGACAGGACGAGGGGGAATGGGCTAAAGTTGCGCCAGGGGAGGTTTAGGTTGGATGTTAGGAAGAACTTCTTTATGGAAAGGGTTGTTAGGCGTTGGAATAGGCTGTCCAGGGAAGTGGTTGTGTCACCATTCCTGGAGGTCTTTAAGAGACGTTTAGATGTTGAACTCAGTGATATGGTTTAGTGGAGGACGTGTTAGTGTTAGGTCAGGGGTTGGACTAGATGATCTTGGAGGTCTCTTCCAACCTAGATGATTCTGTGATTCTGTAAAGGGATGAATATATCCTCTTAGCCTACAATAAATATGGTGCCATTTTGATTTATTTTATCACCCTTTCATGCAGACTATGAATGCACGTGGTTCCTTTACAACAGCTCAGATACCTTACAGCTTGCTGAGCTGCAGCTGTATGTCTTTTTTTGAACCTTGGTCCTCCACCTAGACATTGTGCCTATTCCTAGCAACCACATTCACATTTGGGGCGACTACCACTGGATTGCAGGAAACGTTGGTCTTGCAGGGTGATGCTAGGCCCTTCCTAGGTCATGATGGTCTACTGCCAGCAGGCCAAGCAGGGCAGTTATTAAACCCTGAAGGCTCTATTGGTGCACCTGGTCCAACCCCTCCTGACAGCATCCAGACCTGTTGGCAGAATGAGGATAGCATCACTGAAGCTCTCACTGGTGCAGTTCTGACTCCCTCTGTTCACCTTTTCAGGGATGAAACCTTCCATTTTCATGCATTTTTATTCAAATGATAATTGTTCACCACTGACTTCTCCATGTGGGGCAGGAATGGTGAACTCTTTCATGTCCCCTGAGAACAGAGCTCAAACTGACACTACCCACTTTGGGAGAGAACAGTCTTATCTTACTACCAGAAATAAATGCCCTGCCTCTTAGAATAAGGAGAGACTCTAGTAACCACATTTGTCTCTTCCAAAGAGCTGATGGTTATGCAATTCTTAATGCTTAAGTTGAGATGCTTAAAGGATGGGCTGAAGGTGTTACACCACTGCCAGAAACTGCTGTAGTTAGATCTTCCTCCTGGACAAAGTAGGAAAGTCAGACTGCCACGTTCAGGGACTGTGCAAATGATGTTCAACCAGTCCCATGCTTCATATAAATCTTTTATTTACAGGAATTGAATGGAACATGAAGTTTGTCAAAAGAAAAACCGTTCATTGTAATTAATTGTGATTTTGACACAATAAGCCCTGTACGTCTCTGGGGAACATGACTCACAGAAATACAGCCATTTTTCTCTGGCTGAACGCTTGCAACAGCACAATGTGATTGAAATTGGTGCTCAGGGTCCAGATGTTCAAAGGTATTTAAACACCTACTTCCCATTCAAATCAAATATTATTAGAACCTGACAATGCAACCTTATGCTGTGGTTATTGGGTTTATGTCTGGTTCCATGAAGAACTGTCTGGAAGAGCAAGTGCTTTAAAGAGAATGAAGAGTTCCTCTTTTCATTGACTGCTGCCAGCTGCTGAGTTGTATATGCAAAAACTGTGCCACAACTCTTTTAATTCAACATGAATACCCTTAGGTCCTCTTGTTTGTATTTTTGAAGTCTTTCCACTGGGAAGGTAAATACACACATACAGGCATACACATCCCTATGCAGACAAACACAAAATAGCAGAAAGAACTACACCAATCTCCACTTAAAGCTCTCCAAATGGCAGCAATAGTGTTTCCAGTTTCCTTTTTAATAATACTGGGCTGAAAGTTTGGATCCAACTTCACACCAGAGAAATGTTTTTGGCTTTCCTTTCTCTCCTATGGATAAGGTCTGCCTGCTCTGTCAGCAAGTAAATAATAATTTCCTTAAAGAAGTTCAAGTGGGAAAGTAGAACAAGGTGCTCTCACTTAAACAAACAAACAAAAAACCAAAAACAAAACAAAACAGAAGTTGTGAGTGAAGGGACTTCTGTAAAGTACTGAAATATAGGTATGAGAGGTTGACCAGGCACAAAGGTTCAGAACTGGACTTCAAATTATTTCTCAATGATGGGTAAGAGTCCAATGACTTGGACTTGTTTGTTGGAAATATGGATTTTTTCCAAAAGAGTAGGAGAGTCCTTTACACAAAATGTGCTTGTAGTTGTTTGGCTAGATCTATTCCTGCCCTCATACTGTCTCCTCTGTCCCCACCACCTGAAGTTGTAGCTTGAGCATAGAGAGCTCCAGGAGGTAGTAGTAGGACTTTCTCACTGAGCTGTGGCACCTTCAAAAAGGAAGAGGATTAACTCAGGTTGGAGCAACACTGATTCATGCCAAGGCGCATTTGGATGAAGCTGCTCAGGAGGAGCATGGGGAGATGGAATTAACATCTTCACAAATTGCGTCCAAGAGCCCATAACAGTGGTGGGCCCATAACTGTGCTTTAACTGTTAATTAAATGTGCTGCATTAAAAGAGTGTTGCCAACAGTTCAAGGAGGTGATCCTTCCCCTCTACTGTAAGAGTTGTAGAGACTAGCCGTGTTTTGGAGCTGAACGTGACAAAGCAAAGGTCCCTATAAGCAGCACAAAGCAATGGCATCATGGAGATATGTGGGATTTGCCTCTTACTAAAGGCATACATCTCTTCACCAGGGTCAGGATTTAACTCTGCATGCTCACACAACAAAATTTGGGCTTGCACTTCCATTCCGGACAATGTGGTCACTGACATCTCAAGGCATACATTTTCTCTCATCCTCCCGCAAGCAGCCCTTCTGTCTCCAAGGTCATGCACAAAAAAAAAAAAAAAAAAGGGAAAACAGCTGCAGTGCTTGATACTGCAGATAGCATAGACCATTTCTATTTCCTCTGCCTATTGCCTGGCCTCTATCTGGGCAGCTGGATTTCAGACATACAGACTTTTCTCATTCAAAACATTTTCTCATTCTAAACATAAATCAGAGTCATTTGTTTCAGCAGATTTTGCCATCAGGCAATTTCACACTGGTATTAATATTTATTGTCTCAATATAAAGTTTTTTTTTTTTTTTTTATCATAGGGAATAGCAAGTCCTATGTTTCCATCTTGAGATGAGCTGTTACTGAAACTGTTGAAAAAAAAGCAAAGCCTAGTGTCTTTCTGGACGTTATTGCTTCGGGAAAACAAGCAAATAATGATTCCGTCCTCACTTACACTGCATTTGTGATGTTGCCAAGCTGAAGAAGTTACAGTATATTACTTGAGTTGGAACTCCCACAAAAGCCTTATTTTTCCTTTAATTAAGTCTTAATTAAAAAATAATATATTTTTTTCCAGACTAAAGAGATACCGCATGAAATTATCCAAATGTTCCAGGGTCCCTCTAGGTTTTCTAACCCATCTTTCAAACAACTCATATATTTTTTTCTTGTAAGAGTGAGGAAAACTGTTACTGCTGGATGAAAAGAAACTGATGAGATATGAAGTAGCTCAGGGCTAGCTTTCTTCCTGAATGAAAGGCTGTATTAGATTTGGAAGTAATTATTTTTCTGGTATTTATTTATTCATTTCACACTTAAGAGTCTTTCAAATCCTTCTTTAGCTGGGGCAGAAACAGAAATGATGAAAAACTCTGTGTTCCCAGACATGTCCCCTTAATATTTCACATCTACCTAAAATCAAGAGGAACTGAAAAACTGTTTTCAGCCAGTTCATTTTCCAAACAGATAATAACAATTGTTTTGGCTTATATTTTGGTTATAGACAATAACAAGTTTTGGTTTATTTTTTTATATTATTCTCCCATGATATCAGAGACATTGGAGAGTTCCTCCTGTGAGTGGGGGAACCTCTTTCTCTCTTTTTGATACTATTTGCTTGGAGAGTACATAAAAATATCTGACGATTAGGGTGTCTATGGAGTCTGAAGCAAAATTAATTCTGCGTGGTAACATTCGGTCCAATATTCACAACGAACTTTGTTATGCAGAGCAGACTTATTCCTGCAGAGGACCTTAATACTGTAAAATCTCACAGCAGTGCACAATCGTAGCAAGCATTCTTGCCCTAACCTTTTATTACAATATTGACATCATTTGGTGAGCTAAGCATGAGTTATACTCAGAATGAGTAATCCTAGCAGTGCCTGTTCATCATAGCCTTTCATTCATGTCTGTCAGTGGATGTCTTAGGTTCTGATGCTATGTACTAACACTATCACCACAACCTTTTCACAATTAAGAAAAGCTGCAGTGTAGGGATGGGAATTGCATCATGCCAGGCACTGGATTCTTGGATAGCTGCCACAGGGAGGAAATACTTAAGATATGAAACTGCAGGTCCAATGAAACATATCCTGGGCACTGAGTAATAAGGTGTCCTTACCTGAAATGGTTGCACATGGTGTAGGAAGAAATGAGTTCCTCTGGTGGGGAAAGCAAGTGTTGGTCCAAAGCAAAGACCAACGTGATGGCCTACATCTCACAGCCCAGCGCTCAGTCCAAAATGGTGTCATGCTGAGACACTTGACTTGCTATGAGTGAGAGGAAGAGGCAAAGGCATAGGCTGACATTTGCCGCAGGTACCTGTATCTCAGGGAAATTAACATCCCCTGGGTTGGACAGAGACTTCCAAGCGCAGCTAAAGCTTGGTGTGACAGCCCTGGTCCTTGCCATGTCCTTCAGCATCTCTCACTGGGATGTGCTGAGCTACTTTATCCAGGCTGCAGGTTCTTCTGCCCTTACTCTGTGGTGTGAGCACCTCCTGCAAATCTGTTCAGCCTTTCTTGGTGAAAAACTGCTGATATGGGGCAGAAGCTGGACCAATTCTATAGGATGGTTTTGCAATCAGCAAAATCAGCAAATCAGCAATCAGCTTATAATTATTGCAGTTTGAGGAGTAAGATTTTGCATGACATCCCCCTTTAGATCTTTGTGCCAATCTAGAAACAAGAGGGAACAACTTTTTACCTCTCAGCCAGGCCTCAAACTCAACACCCACTGACTTAACAACTGTTCCTGTGTCTGAAAGCCCAGCAGTCTGAAATGTTTTCTTCTTCTGCACTATTAGAAAATAATCATTGCAAATCTATGTGATGACAGTCTTTGCAAACTTTGCTTTGCAGCTTTGTGCAGCTAAAGGGACCATCTGACAGCCATTTCTCATATTTACCAGCTACTGATTCCATTCAAATGGTGGTATGAGCAACTTCAGCAGTCATGTTATGGTTTTGGCCCTAGGGACACTTGCTGTTACTTAGTCCATTTCAGTAACATTCAGAAACTATCATGAGCCAGAGAAAGAATTTGAGGTCTCTTCTTGTCTAGAAGTGGAGCTCTGTACTCTTCGCTGCTCTCTTCCTTGTAGAAATGGCTCAGTGTTGCCATCATAAGAACAGACCTCAGCTCTATTCCCATATATTACCAGGTCACAAGCTGTGGAGGGTGAAAAACCTCCAGACTTCTCTTCTAAACTAAGGAGACCACTGAGATTACAACTGCTGGGCTGAACACCTGACTGTTCTTCCTAAACTGCAAGGTAGTTGAGCCTACAGCATTTGAATAAGGAACTGAGGGGCGTGTCATTCAAGCAGAAGTGACCTCTCTTTCTCTCAAAATTTAAACACTATTTGAACACAATGAAAATATTGTTAGGTGAAATTTCTTCTCACAGGAGAGTTGAGGAAGTTATTCTGAATGAATTTTAAAATTCTTTTCTTTAAATTGCACTTTTGTTTCAGAACAGGGCCAAAATGAGTTTTCCTTCTGTCCGATGGAAGAATTTGTAAAGACATTAAATGTAGCTCAACCATTGCAATTCAAAATCATGCTGCTGCTTAGTTTGTAAACGTTTTCCTAAGCATCCCTTTGTAGACAAATCCTCTGACATTTGAATATTGTCTTGAATTGGGAATCAATGGCTTTCAGTCCAGGTTTCCAACCAAGAGCAGACTATAGAAGGAACCACTCTTGAGGGACATAACAGCCCTGGTAGAGACACAGAGAACTGCAAGCTTGAAACTGAACACATCAGGGCAGGATATCAGGCAGAAACTGGAAAATATATAAAACACAGTATTATATAAAACATATAAAAATATATAAAAATATATAAATATATACAATATATATTTTAATATATAATACAATATAATATAATATACATAACAATATATAAAAATAATATATATATATGTATATATATATATAAATATAAATATATAAAATATATAAAACATGGCATTTTCCAGTTGTGGAAACAAATTTTACATCCTCAAAATACAACAATAATGATCTTGAGTTCTGCATTTCAAAGAAGCTCAGGTGAAAGAACTGTTTATTACTGGATAAACTGGAAAGTGGCTTGCATTGTTTGAACATGGTGAATCTAAATGGATCTGCATAGATAAGTGTTCTAGATATATTTACAGAACTGCTAGCAGCTAAGAAATGAAAACGTTGTTTTAATACCTGCAATAGCAATATTTAGATGTACTTTGCTTTTCAAAGTATGTAGTGATGCAGACCATTAAATAGTTCATAGGAGATCCCCTTTGCCATATGTCTTTGTAGGCGACAGCAGTGATTGAGCAGTATCAAATTCTCTGTGATACAGTCATTGTTTAATGGGCAAAAAATTACACTTTCTTTAGCCCAACATTATTATACAGTCTATAAGGCCAAGGAAATGGACAGAATTTCAGTTAAAAAGCTGTTAAATGTTACTGTCTTTAATTAATATTACTCTGCTTTGGAGGAACACTGGCATATACACATGCAATGGAATCCCATTCACTTGCTGAATGAAGGCAGCATCTGAGCAGCATTTTTTTTTCCCAGAAAGTCAATAACACAGTGATGTCACTAAGGCAATAAAATCTGAAACAACTCTAGAGTTGAAGACTGAAATTTTTTGTGTGGTTGCAAATATTTGGACATGTGTCCAGGTAGCAGTACAAGTAGCTGGAACTTCTCTCCTTTTGAGACATCCAGAAACTAATATAGAGCACATTAAAATTGCAGATAACAGTCACCTAAAATGCTTCTCATGCTGAGAATAGATTAAGGTTTTGTTTGTTTGTTTTCTATTTATGTATTTATTTATTTGGTAGGCATTTTAAACAAAATAAAATGAAAATTCATCTTCGGCATAGAAGGGGTCACAAAGAAAGAATACCTGTACCATGACATTTCCTTGTTTGAGAAAACTCTTCGTCTATCACCTGCTGAAATCCCTGGGACTCTTCTGTGTGTTAGAATTAAGGCCTCTGTCTCTGAATAAAACACCATAAATGCTACATACTGTTTTCATGATTAAAGATGTATGTAGGACAGGACTACACAGAGCTGAGGCAGGCAGGGGTGTAACAAGTGGCAGTAACAGGAGATAGCTGTGATAGCTGTGTGAGTAAATAGAAATATAGAGCTCTGGGAAAACAAAACAAAAAAAAAAAAGATGGGAAGGTTGGTGGGAAGAGAGAAATGTTTAAAACTTATGACAGCCAGAAAAAATAAGGAGAGAGAGCAGAAAGCTGGTGAGAATGTTGGATATGGAAAGAAAACAAGCGAGTAGAAGGGAGGAAATCCTGATCCTATAGGGCCACAGGGACATGAGTAAGATCTGTAGATAGTGATGTGTAGAAAAATTCGTCCCTGATTGAATAGAAAATGTCTGTTCCCAGAGATTACACTTATGTCTACCTAGTATCTGCTGTAGTTTTAAGAGCACTACTGCAGCAGCTAGATCTTCAATGTGTTTGAAAAATACAGACAGGAAAAAGGCTTCCTACCTGATCTTCATAATGCTGACAGAAACTTCACCGAAACAGTATAGATGTACTAAATCACAATGTTCCCTTGAATTTAGCAGGGTTGAGATTTGTCCTTAACTAAAAAGAAAAGAGAAAAGATACTTGATTCTGGTAGAGAAGAATCTAAGGTATGGCAGAGAATCAAAAAAAAAAAAAAGCAAAAAAAAAAAAGCCCCAAAGTCTTTCTTTTCTTTCAGTCCTAATAAAGCCTAAGGAAGCAGAACACTTAGCTTCTCACGCTTCTTTAGACATTACTCTAACATGAAAACCAAGATGCTTAACAAATGTTCCCACGCAGATTTTCTTGTATATCCAGGAAGAGAGCAACATGAGAAAGCTGTGCCTGGGTAGGTCATATTCCAGGGGGCTCGGTTCTGTATTTACCAAGGCATGTCCCTAGGAGAAAGCCCTCATCTTAACACTTTTACATGCCATAAAGAAAAACAGAACAGGCATCTGTAAGGGATGTCACGAGGACATCTAGTTCGATCTCTTGTTTTGAGTCAGGACCAGCTGTACCTAAGCTTCTCCTGACAGAGTTTTTCAGGAGGTACCACTGAAAAAAATAACCTCTTCTTCCCAGCACCCTGCTCTGCTACTGGCTGTCTGCATGGTACAATTGTTATCAGTGTTTTGGTTTAGTCTTCCATCCTGCAACTGAAGCTGATCACATCTTACCCTCAGTACCCAAGCACTACAGAAAGGATTGTATGGCAGCTGGAATGTAGAACAAGGACTTTTGCTAGAACTACAGGAATTAGGTCAATATAAGATTAAACACTAAGAAAACTGTTGGTAAATCAGGTCTGGGTGTTTATAGAATGAGCTGTGTGCAGAATCTGCTGTTTATGGGCTGTTGAGTAGAGAGAACAGTGCTTATGCTTGATGCTTGCTGTCATATTTTTTTTTTTGTCTACAGAAAGCAGTTGTAAAATAGCTGTTGTGTTAGTCTGTCAGATCATTCATATACCAGAATCAATAGTGTATGAAACATCTAAGCTAGTTAAACAAGTTCTCACATCAGCCCAGTGACTCCAGTGAAATTTTACATCTGATGTAAGTTTGTCAGAAACACTTCTTCTAAAGTGCAGGTTTGAATATGCAATTAAAAATAATGAGAAAGTAAGTTTATGACTTTGTGTGTGACACAAGTGTGGGAACTAATGGGCTGTTCCCTTGCACCCCTCTTTGGCAGGATGGGTTGTTTAGTAGTTTAAATAAAATGTTTATTTTGTGAGAGACAATGTAATATAGAAAAGACTCCAGCAATCCTTTCTTCCTCCTAAAATCTTGAGCTCCTGGAAAGCTCTTTTGCTGACAGATTCTGGAAGAACAGGCTGATACAGCAACATAGGTGATATTTTCTCATGTGATAGAGGTAAGTGCAGATTGTTGATAGTTTTGTCAATTATTTGATACATTAAAGCAGTCAGAATGTATGTTTTCTGCTGGTCTATCATTCTATGGGAAAACATCAATAAATTCCCATTACTGTGGCAATTAAACTTGATGGGGTTGTAAACCAGATGGATTTGAGTTTATGCTTATGCTGAATTTTCATTTTTGAAGACTGCTGCTTGGGAAATAGATTATTACAAAGGTGAATAGCAGTCTGCCTTCTTCAGATAGTGGGTTGCTTAAAAAAGGAGGTAATCAAATTAGCTTGTGTATTCCAAAATAATCAGATATTGATGACAAAGCATATTTTTACACAAAAGGAATTTAATACAGATTTTAGTTACTGATTGTAGTAAAATCTCAGATAGATTTCCTACTGTGGGTTTATAAAATCTCTTATTTAGAATATTTTACTGAGAACTTAAAATAAGTTTAAATGTTGCTCCCACAGAAGGTGGATTACATTCACATTAATATTAGAAAATGTATATTGTGGAAAGTTGGTACTCCACTTACTTCAACATGATTAAAAACATGCAGGATTGTGCAAAGAGAACTGCTGTTAACATTGGTGTGTTTATCAAGATTTGCTGAAGCTGACACTAATCTCAGACTTCTGACAACACAGCTTTATTCCAGGAAGCCCTTGGAAATATGAATGGCAATATGCTGTTTTTGTCTCCTTGGTATAAGTGTTGCTCTGCAAATAAGTTATACCCCCATGTATCACAATCAAAGTTGCTTGCTAATGTAAGGTATGTGACAATCTACCCAGCTGTCTGGAGTCTGTGCGTGTTTCAATAGAATAAACTGAGGTGTCCAGATAGTTTTGCAAATGAGCAATAATTCTTCCTTCCCAGACTGTTGATCCCAGAGAAGGTAATAGGTCTTTGTACCCTCTAAGTCAGCCAATCTGAGTTCAGCTAATGATGTGGGAAAGAAAATTTCCAAATATCAGGATTATTTACAGTGAAAAATACCCACTTTTCAGATATGAAAAAGTCAGCCAAATAGTGCTAGTGCTAAAAGCAGCAGAAGGCTTCAAGACAGCTGACAGCTTCCTAGGATGTAAGTGAGCATACTTATGTCTGAACAAGGGCTCTAATAAATCACGCCTAGCAGAAAATACTGACTTTAAGGCACGGAAGTAAGCATGCTAACCAGTGATTCTAGTCAGCAAGGCAAGACCAGTTACATTTCAGTTTCCACAGAGAGGGGATTTGTCTCATAGCTGAAAGCATGAATTTGTACTTCAGCCAAGCTGACCTAATAGTGAGCTTCTGCTGAAAAAGGTGCTGCTAACACCTCCATCTCCGCTTCTTGATCTGCTCCCCCCTGTCAAATCAAACGATCATGTGGCTGCAGAACTAATGAGTGAAATAAAAATCTTAATTTCTTTTGAAACAAAGACTTGATTTTCTATGGCTTGGCTGCCTGAACTGCTTCCTGTATAGGTGTAGAGCCCTAATACGGTGTCCACACTAAGAAGATGCCACCAAGAGAGATACATAAAAAAAATCCAGCACATAGGAATTCAGGATTTTACTGTGCTCCTCTCCTTAAGGAGAAAAGGAGATAGAGAGGGAAAAGGTAAAGGTAAAGGTAAAGGTGAAGGTAAAGGTAAAGGTAAAGGGAGAGGGAGAGGGAGAGGGAGAGGGAGAGGGAGAGGGAGAGGGAGAGGGAGAGGGAGAGGGAGAGGGAGAGGGAGAGGGAGAGGGAGAGGGAGAGGGAGAGGGAAAAGGAACAAGGAACAAGGAACAAGGAACAAGGAACAAGGAACAAGGAACAAGGAACAAGGAAAGGAAAAAGGAAAAAGGAAAAAGGAAACAGGAAACAGGAAACAGGAAACAGGAAAAAGGAAAAAGGAAAAAGGAAAAAGGAAAAAGGAAAAAGGAAAAAGGAAAAAGGAAAAAGGAAAAAGGAAAAAGGAAAAAGGAAATGGAAGGCTTTGTTGTGAAATGCCTGATCTGACAAACTCTAAGAAATCTAAGAAATCACCAGCAATGTTTTGTGCTATGACAACAGTAATACTCTGTTCACAACATCTCACAGCAACGCACACAGCTGTGATCAATAATCAGGGAAATACAGAGGATGAAAGAAGGCATTACTATTCCTGCTAATATATTGAAGTTAGTATTATATGAGTTTATATGATGAACCTAGGCTGCACCACATCCTGGGCTTGCTTCAGCCTGTTTTGTCTGTGTATCTACGAGTATCATCCCCTGCTCAGGAGTGATCTCATATCTGCTCTGTCTGATTGCAGATGTACCCTCAGCATGCTAGACCACAGGGAATGGCCTTGAGGTTTGTATCCTCCCATTGCAGCTGTGTTTGATCACTCCTTGAATAATAAGGTGACAGCTGCAAATGGAAAAAAGGTCGTGTTGTATTAGATAATATCTCCCCTACTGTGACTTGCAATCTCTATCCTTTCTTGTGTCTAGAGAATACGATCCATGAAATGAAGAGCAGAAACTCAGAAGTGGTGCCAGTCAGATTTTTTACAGCTATTTGAGCATTTCAAAACTCTTTTAATTGTCAGAAAAACGAGTGGAGAAAAGCAGGACAACACTTTCCTCTTAATAAACTGTGTAATAATTTGAAATGTGATTCCTTTTGGAAGAAAAGAGTTTCCAGATTAAAGTGTAACTTTGAAATTTGAAGGAAAATTAAATTTGCATTTCCCCTGTGGAAAGTTTTATTTCTCTCTTTTGCTGTTTTCTTATTACAACTACTCACACTAGCCTCTAATAGTTTCTGGCATCAGAACAGTCCACTTGCTTCTGGCTGAATTACCTGGCAATCCCTTAGATAAAAGTTAATGCTTCTAGCTCATGAAAACAACATTTGTCCTTGCCTGCCAGGCCTTACTGTGATCTGTATACTTCATAAAGGTAATATGGACAACATAGCACAGTGATATAAACCTTCATTTAATGCATTTTGCCAAGTCACGGCATGTAAGAGCACAAAAAGGAAAAAAAAATCACCAGAATAAAATCTAGTAATTAAACTTTTCAGTAAAGCAAACCAGAAATAAATTGTTCTTGAGGGATGGCTCGATCTTGTTACATTAACTTCCTAACTTGCCCAGTTAAAGTGGAAAACAATAATGGTAATGACAGTGAGATGCAGAGAGATTGCCAGTAAGGGTATATTTTAAAGATCTTCCTGTCTTAACAGATGGTACTTGTGTGAAGTGGGGTGCTAGATCTTTCCTTAATTCCCTTGCAGGAGTTCTTTTGGCTGCAGTTTTTGTACTGATGTTAGCTCCAGCTTCCATTAGTAGAAGTGTATGTGTTGCAGAGCTGTCATGGTGTATTCCTTAACCAAAACAAGCTTCTAGTAGGATTCCCACTCAGTTTAATGGGAACACGGCAGGGTTAGCCAGGTTTTTGAAAACAGCAGCTTTACAAAAAGGGAACTCCTCATCGCCACAAAACCCCAAGTAGACAAAAAATACACACTATGTGTGACCACTTCTCTAATGTTACGTACCTGAGTGAGAACAGATCAAACTGTTGCAAAAGTGAGGATATTTTAAACAGATTTGCTCAGAAGGCAAACACTGGGAATAACTGACAAGACTATTTGTTTAGGCCATGATCCATAAATTGTCCCAATGGAATCAATGATAACATTGATCAAAGATAGTGGAAAGATATCAGTGATAATACTGATGAAAGACAGTGGAAAGATAAAGTCATGCCAAACTGCATTTTTTTTGTTTGTTTTGTTTTTATCCTGAAGAAGACTACATATGTTCAAATTTCAAGCCTCATTAAATCTTTCTGGCAATGTTTTTCTCAAACAACTCTTCCACTTGTTTCCCTGCATCAGGATGAATATTTTCTCCTTGTTCTTAAGACAAACCTTTCCCTCCACAATTAGTCTTGCAATATGACAAGCCTTCATAATGTTATGTATGAGAAGATCTTCAATATTATTTACATTATGTTGAGTAACATAAGATGACAATTCAGACAGAGGTATTTGAAAAATTCTGAAGAGTAGATTTTCTTGGTTTTCAGGCAGAGTAGTCTTGCAATGAGCCAAAATCAGATGAGACCATTACCATTTAGATGAACAGTGAAGATGCTACAGTAATGGAATGAGGATAAGGTAAAAAAGGGCGAGTAATTAGTAGTAATTTTTGTTTTTCAGAAGATGACACAATATGGAAAACAGAGTTAAACATATCACCACAGGTAATTACTCCTCTGTTTTCAAACAACACATTATTTTTGGTATGGGCATATTTATGAAAAAGAAGAGTAAAGATTTCAAAGTACTATTTTGAGTTCTATTTTTTTTTTATGTTTTCAATAGCATATATTAAAAAAGTGATCTGTCTCTGTGCAAGTGCTAGCTTTACATTCTACTAATGCTTAGCAGAATAGGTAGCAACTCCTATTTACTGGTGTAGCTGGTGATAAACTTTGAAAACAGTATGCCATGCAAAATATTCTGTAATGTCTTGATAGAGTTATGTACATAATATCTTTAGATATTCAGAAAACAAAACAAACCCAAACCCAAAGCAGTTCATTGCTTACATATCAAGCTTTAAGAAGCCAAACTCTTTAATAAAAATCTACCCATATATTTGAAGACCTGAACCACAATTCAGATAGTTGAAACTCCTACTTGACCTTAAGCTTCTTCTGTGAACTTGACCAAGTCACTTCGTGTCACTTAGTTCCTTTTGAAAAAGCAGATCATCTCTGTCTTCATATTTGGGTATTATGAGAATTAACTTTCTAAATGTCTTTCATGGGGTGTTCTGATATTATCATGTTAATATCATTGGAAGATGTACAATACTAAGAGAAAATGTTTCCCCTTTATCTATTCCTGCAGCATAGCCACTATGAATATGGGGAGCCCTTTAACTCTTATCTGATGGCATGGATTTCTGTTAGCATGTTCTTCATATACCTGGCCAATGCAAAGGCCATGGGAACACGAGACCCAACAGGTAAGCTATGTATCTGTTCCCTGTCATTCAATCTGTGCTTCATGAGTCACCCATGGATCAGGAAAGAGAGTTAGAGGTTGGTCAGGAGTGGAGGCAGGGTTGCTGACTCAAGGAGCAACCCCTCTACTTTGATAAAGAGTTCTATTTCCAGTGAAGGCTGCCAGATCATCTAACATCTTAACCTCAGGGTACAGGTGAATAACGAAAGTGTTCCAATATCAAGTGTAAAGGATTCTGTTGGCAAAATACACTGAAGTGGGCAGTAAGCTGCTTTGAGCACTGCTGAAACTGATTTTGGAAAGACGTGGCTTGGCAGTGAAAATCTGACACTGAAGAAAAATTACTGCTCTTCCACAGATACCTAGCATTACCTTTGCAAGGCATTTAGCCATCCTAAAATGAACCATCTCTGTTAGTAGGGAACAGTATCCAGACATGGAGCCCAGGCTTTGTCTACAGAAGACAGACTGTCAGAGCACCTGAACTTGTCTCTTGCCCATCATCTTGCTGGAGATGGCTCTCTCACACGGGCAGTGCTGAGGCCCCTAGTGTTAGAAACCTACAGAAGAGCAAGTGTGTTCCTCTCCTCTTCTGTGCTTCTGTTCCCTGTAGATAGAATGAAAACAATGCATTGTCCAAGAGAAAATGTCTGAAGACTGGGAAACCTAGTATTATAGAATAGAGAAACACTGAGACACCTAAAATAGACAGTTGACCCAAGGTAGAGGTGTCTTCTAGTTAGAAAATAAGAACTTTACCTAGTTCTTAACTGTAGAAATGACAGGGCATGAGGACAATATCATATTTTGAAAGTACATTTTAGAATGTTTGAAAGTAAGAGCGAAAAATTTTCCCCAAATAAGCACTGTATGCAAACGGATTAGCTTTGATTTCATATCAAAGCAGCCCATGATTGTAAAGAAACACTCAAATGTGAAGTTAGGCACCGTAACTTGAAGAATACTAAGGTGAATATCTTTAGCATCTGCACTCTCATGGGCAAAGGAAGGGGTCAGTTAGTCAAGTGATTCATTACTGTTAAATTGCAAAGCAAACCATGTTTATATACCAGGTAGTCTTGCTCCTGGAGCCCAGGTAAGATTTCTGGGGTTGTGACCACCCTGCACTGCTTATCTGATATGTGGCAGCAGTATCCCAAGTACTCTGAAAAGCATGCTGCAGAAATGGATTTGTTCATAAAAGGAAATCTGTAAAGACCGTGGACAGAAAAACAACCTTTTGTGTGATGTCTGAGCACTGTGAGAAACACAAGTGGTATCAGCATCGTCTCAGGCAGTATAGGGTAGATTACTTTCCTTATCTATCATTTTTTAACTCTGGGACAATATTGTTGTCATCTCAGCAGCAGAAAGATAACCTCTTTTTTAATTCTTTTTATTTTTATTTTTACTTTTAATTTTATTTTTATTTTTATTTCTATTTTTTTATATTTTTACACATTTTAATAACAAACAGCCTTGTCTCTTTTCCCTGCAGTATGAGTATACAATACCTGACTATCCTCTTCTGCTGCCATCCCAGAAGACACTGCTTCAACCCCAGCAACCCATCTTACAAGCACAAAACCCATTGCTGCAGCCTGTGCTGCAGATCCAGCTCAGTGCAATGAAGTGCAGCCACCAAGTCCTGAAGAGCCAGCTGGCATTTCATCAAGGAAAGCTTCCTGGCATCCAGCAAGAGTTGACAGCTGCCAGTGGTCAACAGCGGGTAGTTTTCGTGTAAATAGGCTGAAGTCAATCCTTTCTTTTGGCTTGAGAGGTCTCTGGACAGGTTCTGCAGGTAGTTTGCCTGACTCACCTCTGCACTTTGTCTCACTGAAATAAGACAAAATTTATTTCCCTTGGGAAAGGTAGTGGTCAGATTTGTACCACAGCTGCTTCGGGTGGTGTCAGTGTTTATCTCTGCATCTTTACTTTTTATGGTGCCAGTTCTCTCTAGGGAAAGTACTGTGAACATCAATGGAAATAAGGGAATATATTTGTTGGTAATGGGCATCATGTGATTCGGGACAGCAAATATCTTCTGAGCTCTTTAACTGGAGTGGTTAAAGGCAAACTTTCAGATGTTTGGGGCACTAGCGTGCGGGATCCCTTGGGAAACTTTCCTCAAAGATATAGGACTGAAAGAGAGCTGGGAGACACTAAAGGCATTTTTCTTAAGGTACAAGAGCTCTCAATTCTGACATGAAAGAAGTTGGGCAGGGGAGCAGCAGACCAGCTTGGCTATGTAAAGGCCTCTTGGCCAAACTGAGGCAGAAAACCAAAATGCATAGGCAGTGGAGGGAGTGACATTCCTCTTGGGAAGATTATTGGGATACGGTGTGGGGGTGCAGGGAAGGGATCAGGAAAGCCAAAGCACAGCTGGAGCTAAGCTTGGCTAGAGGTGTAAAGGATAACAAGAAGGGTTTCTTCAAATACACAGGTCAACAAAGGAAGATAACAGAAACCGTTTGTTCCCCCAGCCCCACCATTAGTGAAATGGGACACCTGGCTACAACTGACATGGAGAAAGCTGAGATAATCAACAACTTTTTGTCTCAGTCTTCACTGGCAAGCTCTTTAACCACACCACCCAAGTCAAAAAATCCAAAGGCAGGGACTGGGAGAATGAAGTATTGCCCACTTTAGGAACCTGAATGTGCACCAGTCCATGGGACAGGATGAGATGCGTCCAAGGGTCCTGATGGAACTGGCAGATGAAGTTACTAATCCACTATCCATCATATTTGCAAGGTCATGGGAGTCCAGTGAAGCTTCCAGTGACTAAAGAAGGGAAAACATAATGCTCATGTTTCAAAAGGTAAAAAAAGGAAGAAGCTGGAGAAGGACAGGCCAGTTAGTCTCACCTCTGTGCCCAGCAAAATCATGGGGCAGATCCTTCTGTAAACTATGCTAAGGCACATGGAAAATAAGGAGGTGACTGGGGACAGCCAACACAGCTTAACTAAGGGCAGGTTGTATCTGACAGATCTGGTGGCCTTCTACAACAGGTTTATGGCATTGGTGAATAAGGGTTAGAAACTGGCTAGGTAGCCAGGCCCAAAGAGTTGTGATGAATGGAGTTAAATACAGTTGGAGGCCGGTCACTAGTGTGGTCCCCCAAGGCTCAGTACTGGGGCCAGTCCTCTTTAATATCTTTATCGATGATCTGGATGAGGGGATTGAGTGCACCCTCAGTAAGTTTGCAGATGACACCAAGTTAGGTGCGTGTGTCAACCTGCTTGAGGGTAGAAGGGCTCTGCAGGATCTGGATAGGCTGGACCGATGGGCTGAGGTCAACTGTATGAAGTTCAACAAGGCCCAGTGCCGGGTCCTGCACCTGGGGCACAACAACCCCAAGCAGAGCTACAGGCTGGGAGATGAGTGGTTGGAAAGCTGCCTGGCCGAGAAGGACCTGGGAATACTGGTGATAGTTGGCTGAATATGAGCCAGCAGTGTGCTCAGGTGGCCAAGAAGGCCAACAGCATCCTGGCTTGCATAAGAAACAGTGTGGCCAGCAGGGCTAGGGAAGCGATTGTCCCCCTGTACTCTGCTCTGGTGAGGCCTCACCTCGAGTACTGTGTTCAGTTTTGGGCCCCTTGCTACAAGAAGGACATGGAGGTGCTCGAGTGAGTCCAGAGAAGGGCAACGAGGCTGGTGAAGGGTCTGGAGAACAAGTCTTACGAGGAGCAGCTGAGGGAGCTGGGATTGTTCAGCCTGGAAAAGAGGAGGCTCAGGGACGACCTTATCGCACTCTACAGGTACCTTAAAGGAGGCTGTAGTGAGGTGGGGGTTGGTCTATTCTCCCACGTGCCTGGTGACAGGACGAGGGGGAATGGGCTAAAGTTGCGCCAGGGGAGGTTTAGGTTGGATATTAGGAAGAACTTCTTTATGGAAAGGGTTGTTAGGCGTTGGAATAGGCTGTCCAGGGAAGTGGTTGAGTCACCATCCCTGGAGGTCTTTAAGAGACGTTTAGATGTAGAGCTTAGTGATATGGTTTAGTGGAGGGCTTGTGAGTGTTAGGTAAGAGGTTGGACTAGATGATCTTGGAGGTATCTTCCAACCTAGATGATTCTGTGATTCTGTGATCAACTGCTGTCATCTACCTGGTCTTGTGCAAAGCATTCAACACTGTTCCCCATGATATCCTTGTCTCTAAACTGGACAGACATGGATTTGACAGATGAATCACTCAGTGGGTAACGAATTGTCTGGATGGCCGCACTCAAAGAGTTGCAGCCAATGGCTCAGTGTCTGAGTGGACACATCTATGGTTCTATGATTCAATGGTTTATGGTCATTTAACTGCAACTGTCTCTGTAAGATGAGTATTGCCAGTTTCTCAGGCTGCCTGACTTAACACAGACCCAATGACACCTTTTAGAACTGTATAGGCTTGGTTCTTGTCCAGCGCATGACAAGACAGATACCCTGCAGATAAAGGCTGAACAACAGTACCCCTTTCCCTGTGAAGTCTATGATTTTTGTCTACAGAAGAAGGTACTTCAGACATAATATCATAGCACAATTTTATCTCTCTTTGGGCTATTAGTCTGGAAATTCTATTACTATATGAGTTTATGTCAAGAAATAAAATAATGTAAGTCTAAAGAAGACCTAATGTGCTTGAAAGCTAGTCTATCTTCCCACCTTTATCAGTTGGTCTAGTAACAAACATAATATATATATATATATATATATTTTTGTTTTCCTACAAACAATGACTTATTTTGATCCTTACTTTCTTTTCTATTGAAAACACACAAAAAACAGTAGGATTTGGTCTGAGGGAAGATCAGGTAGCAAAAGTGCTGTCTTTATATACATACATTATTTAGGTAGGCCAAATTCATTCCACTGACATAGTATGTAATTTAAATTTTCTTCTCCTTTGCTGTCTGTTAGCTGATTTTCTGTTTAGTAAGTCTTAGTCTTTTACAAATACGTGCACTGACTGTTGTTTTCTAAACAACACTGACTGAACGTGCACTCACTGTTGTTTTCTGAACTAATGCAGTTGTCAGCACCAGAATATTCAGGGTATTTGTGACCCGATGTAAGTACAGATTTTAACGTATAGCTTTCTAGGTACAGTACCACAATTATATTTATACCAAAGACTTGTGGCAGCTCTCAGCTGGACTAAGTTTTCATATTCTCAGATAGAACTAAGAATCAGCTGAGGAGATGTCTTTTTATTTTTTATTTTTTCCCCACTCCAGAAATATTAAGTCAGAAAAACATCCATCTGCGTAATCTTTCTCATCTGCTTACCTTTCCTCTTTGAAAAGGTAAGCTATAAATTCTTCCCAAGTACCACAGTGCTGTTTCTTCTGCACCTGCAGGAAGGATGTAGGCAGACACATCTTGCTATGTATGCCCTTGCTGATGGCGAGACACAAACCTGCACTCTCCCAGAAGCTGAACGGTCACATTCAGCTCTGAGCTAATGTAGTTAAATAGCTTTGGTCTGAAGCCAGCAGGGCACAAAGGTGAAGCAGATGTGACCATCTGTACCTGCCTGTGTCCCCCAAAGTAGCATTGTGGCCATTCTTTCCAGGAGCCATGGCATCGAACACCTGTTAAGACCAAAAAAGTATCATCTTTTTGATCTTGATGTACCCAGCTGTACATCAATTAGTCTAGCAAGGGCACACCGCTCCTGCAACAACCAGTTATTTATTTGTCATCTCTTCCTCTCCAGTTCTTTCTGCTCCTTCTCTGCTGCGTCACGGTAACTCATTGATATTTTTTATTTTAACCTAGCTTTGCCCTCACCTGTTCCTTCTGTCCTATAGAGCAAAAAAGGGGTAAGTTTATTCCATTTCTTTTCACCCTCAGACAACTGTCCTCTCAGTGGATACTGCTGCAGGTAAAATTCATCCTCAACTGAAAGGCTGATATATTCATACAAACATATATAACATATATATATACATATACTCACTCTGGTTGGAAAAGTCCTCTAAGATCATCAAGTCCAACTGTTAACTGAGCACTGCCAAGCTTACCACTAAACCATGTCCCTAAGCACCACATCTACACGTCTTTTTAATACCTGCAGGGCTGGTGACTCAACTAATTCCATGGGCAACATATTCCAATGCCTCACAATACTTTTAGTGAAGAATTTTTTCCTAATATCCAAACTAAACTTCCCCTGGTGCAAATTGAGGCCATTTCTTCTTGTCCTATTGCTTGTTGCTTTGGAGAAGAAACCAACTTCCACCTTGCTATATACTTCTTCAAGGCAGCTGTAGAGAGTGATAAGGTCTCCCCCGAGCCTCCTTTTCCCCAGGCTAAACAACCCCAGCTCCCTCAGCCACTCCTCATAAGACTTGTTCTCTTGACACTTCACCAGCTTCATTGCACTTCTTTGGACATGCTCCAGCACCTCGATGTTATTATTTAGTGAGGGGCCCAAAACTGAAAACAGTATTTGAGGTGTGGCTTCACCAAAGCCAAGTACAGAGGGACAATCACATCCCTCGTCCTGCTGGCCACACTATTTCTGATACAAGGCAGGATTCTCTTGGCCTTCTTGGCCACCTGAGCACACTGCTGGCTCATATTCGGCCAGCTATTGACCAATACCCCCAGGTCTCTTTCTGCTAGGGAATTTTCCAGACACTCTTCCCTCAGCCTGTATTGTTGCATGGGTTTGTTGTGCATGGGGTTGTTGTGGTCTTAATACTGTGGATATCACAGGACTTTGCACTTCTGCAACTTTTCATAAAGCATTTTAATTTTATTCAAATATTTCTAAACAAACTGTTTTGGAGTAGTTGAAAAGTATGTAACACTTGTGTAATGTGAGCCTCTTTCTTGGATATTTCTTGTCATCCGACAATTTCTGGAGCATTTGGACCATCTTGCTGTGGTGTGTCTGGTTATCACACCTATCTGTCATAGGGAAGTTCTCTTATCCCCATATTACAGGTGTACAAATCAATGTTTGAAGGGACTTGCGCAGGTGCTTTCTTGTAAATGATAAGAAATAAGGAAAGTGAAGAGAAACAAGGATGCGAACTCCACCCTTTAGCCGACAGCTGATGTCCTTATCATGGACTCATCTTGATCACGCTCCAGAAAGAAGGAACATATTTCCAATACACAATTGTCTTTACCCATTTCCAAAGAGAGGGAGAGCCACTAGGGGAAATTTTGGGGAACATGGAGACTCATTTTCCAGGAACTCAGGCCTGTGAGGTCCTTGGTGTATTAAAGATTTATTGAAAGCACTTGTTTTGTGAGAGCTCTTCTGTGATGAAGAATGCCCAACAAACTGGTCAAGCCCATATTTAATGGCAAGCATGAGTCTTTGAAACAAAGTGAGATTAAGTAGCAGAACCAAGGAGGTAATGCTTCTGGCAAAGATATGTGCCAGTGGCAAAACCAAGTTATTTCAATACTGAATGTCTGAACCTCCCTTTGAGGAAGGAGATGGAGCACCTGTGATTTGTTTTGGAGCATTTATTACAGTGAAAGCTTCTCAGAGAAGAGCTAAGTGAGAACAAGGCCCAGCGAAGAAGTTCCTTATGGAAAAAGTGGTAAGGATCAAATTTGACAGGAGAACAGCCAAAAGTAAGAAGCTTTTCAAAAACAGTAGAGTAGCAGAGGAGGTATCATAATGATAGAGCTTAAAAAGCAGTCAAGAGGGGGTGTTAAAATGAATGCATCGTGCAGTTAGTGTTCCTGCCAAAGTGAGATATAAAACAAGACAGCTTATTACAGCTAGAGACACAGTAACACGTTGCACAAGTCAGTGCTCTGGTTTGCTCTTTAGCACCTTCTATCAGGTGTATTTTGTCTGCTCTACTATATTGTTACCCCTTGTCTGCATCAAACTGTTCCTTATGTTTTGCTCATCAGTTGTGGCCTTGGATTTCCATGGCAGAAGAAAGTGCCCTCTATAATGTACCACAGTCTCTGGTAATGCAGCAACTTGCTGTAATCTCAGTTGCTGGATTTACACAGCAATTAGCTAGATGTGTATATTTTGCCTTGTTATATCACAGACACCCCCCTTCCCCCCCCCCCCATTTCTTTATATTCATGGAAGAATATGAGAGATTTTCTCCCTTCTTCTCTCCCAGAAATGGGACCTCACACCCCATACATTGTGTTGTACATTTAGGAGAGTGTTGCCTTTCAGTCTGGGCACTAAGGTCATGCACGGCCGTTCTCAGAGCGTGTGAGCACTTTAAATTTATAAATCCATGCTTCAGGGAACTGCAATAGCGGCAAGCAGTTGGACCTACACGTAAAGATCTCTGAGCACTAAGTCACTAAGTCACTTTCGTTGTTAGACAGCACAAGAAACAATCAGCTGTAAGCAAAGTTACTGTAAGCAAGTGTAAGCAAAGCACTGTCACAGCCACTTATATTTCCCCATTTTGGTTTTCTCACGGACAAAAAGAGCACTTATCCTTTATCCTTTTCTAGTCTGATTTAACAAGGAATTGGCTGGAGATTCCCATCCTTCAGAAACATAGAATCATAGAAACATAGAATGGTTTGGGTTGGAAGAGACATAAAGGTCATCTAGTTCCAACCCACCTGCCATGGGCAGGGACACCTCCTAACAGATCAGGTTGCTCAAAGCCCCATCCAACCTCGCCTTGAACACTTCCAGGGATGGGGCATCCACAGCCTCTCTGGGCAACCTGTGCCAGTGCTTCAACACCCTCTGAGTGAAGAACTTCCTCCTAACTTCTAATCTAAATCTCTCCACTTCTAATTTTAAACCATTTCCCCTTGTCCTGTCATGGTCTGTTTTCTATTATTTAGCTTAAAACTTACTCCTTGTCCTACATGACACTCCCCAATAAAAAAGTCCCTCCTCATCTTTCCTGTAGGTGCCATTTAGGTACTGTAGTGCTGCTCTAAGGTCTGCCTGGAGCCTTCTGTTCTCTAGGCTAAATAACCCCAACTTTCTTATTTTGTTTTCACAACAGAGTTGCTTCAGTCTCCTGATCATCTTTGTGGCCCTCTTCCAGACTCATTCCAACAGGTCCATGTCCTTTTTGTTGCTGGGGGCCCCAGAGCTGAACACAGTGCTCCAGGTGGGCTTTCACAAGAACACAGTAGAGGGGGACAATCACCTCCCCAGCCCTGCTGGCCACGCATCTCAGGAGCAGCACAGCTGCTCAGGATGCAGCTCAGGTTATGGTTCTTTTTCTGGACTGTAAGTGTATATTGCCAGACAGCTTGGAGTCATCAACAAACTTGCTGAGGGTGCATTCAATCCCACCGTCCATGTCTCCAACAAAGATGTGAAACAGCTCTGGCCCCAGTACCAGACCCTGAGGCACACTCACTTGGCCCTACTCAGACATTGAGCCGTTGACTGCAACTCTTTGATTGCGGCTATCCAGACAATTCCTTATCCACTGAGTGGTCTGTCTGTCATGTCTGTCCAGTTTGAGTACAAGGATATCACGGGGAACAGTGCTGAATACTTTGGACAAGACCAGGTAGATGACATCAGTTGATCTTCCCTTATTCACCAATGCCATAAACCTCTAGTAGAAGGCCACCAGATTTGTCAGGCACAATCTTCCTTTAGTGAAGCTGTGTTGGCTGTCCCTAATCACTCCCTATTTTCCATGTGCCTTATTGTAGTTTTCAGGAGGATCTGCTCCATAATTTTGTTGGTCACAGAGGTGAGACTGACTGGCCTGTTGTTCAACAGGTCTTCCTTTTTTACCTTTTTAAAAATGGGGGTTGTTTCCCCCTAGCCAGTTACCTTTTTTAGGTGATTCTCTGACTGGATTCAGCAAATTTGCCTGAGTAGCAGCTCTCCAGATATCATCAGAAGTGCTTCTACTAAAAGAACCTGCTAATTGCATTACTTGTGCCTGACATCTGTGAAGGTCTATAAATCGAGTTTAGGTGTTTGATGCACATACTTACATGTCACCTGTTTCTTACTCCCAGCAAATGCCTTTAGGAAGAAGTTAAGTCCTTGAGGTAGGGTGAGGTGAAGTTTGAGATTAAACAGGTAAACCAGTTAACATGGTAAATTAACCACTTCATGAAACAGTTCAGGAATTCATTACTTTTATTCAAAATGACCTGGAAGGTGTCTTTTTTCCCACCTGTCCTGGTGTAGCAGCTATTTCTGGGTGAACTACTTTGTTTTCAAAATGAGTGAATATAAACTGAAGTAAGTTCTTATAATTATAATTATAATTTCTGTGCAAATTATTAATTAAATGTGGCTAATCTGGGTGTACATTTCTTTTAGTCTATTTGTAAGCTTTTATTTTCCCTGAGAAGATAGATCTGGAATTTTGTTCATCTGCAATGAATTGCCACCCATGAGGACAGACAGTGAGGATACTGCTGATGGGAGATGAGCTGCTGCATCAAGATGGCTGCTGTGCTTGTCTAGGCAAGAAAGCACGTGAATGTGTTTTGAAAGAATGTGGGTCACCAGCATTTCAAAGGGACTGTCACAGTGGTGAAAACACAAACAGCCTGTTTGGACCATAATTCTGATCTGCTCATGGATTTCAGATGTTTGTGATCAAAGTCTTGTCAAAAATAATGTCTGGAAGCACTTACAAGGTCATCTCTTCTGTATTCCTCTCTGTCTTTTGCACTTGAGTTGTACATATGCCAGTTTCTACTATCTGGTCTGTTCTTAGTGACTTCCCCCAATGGAGACACCACTAAGTCCTTTCTCTAATGTCTAATTTAACATTGCTGCAAGTTAAAACTATTGCTTATTTCTCTTTCTCAGGAGAACATCATGGTGTCTTCATTCATATAGGAAATTTTATCTAGATCAAAACTATTTCTTTACCTCACATGGAAGAAACACAACATTGCTCCTTTCACTCTTGCCTTTTAGGCCACATATCCTGGGATTCCGAAGAGCCACACTGGGCTCCTCACAGAGATGTGGCCAAAGGAATTGTGCAGTGCCCAAGACAAAGCACAGTGACCCATATAGTCCCTGATGGTGCTGGCCTGCTGTGTAGACACAACTTATGTTCCTTTTATCTCCGTGCAGTCTTCTCACCTCTGCCATAACATATAGCAAGGATGCACCTGCAGACATCAGCCCAACCAGGTCAGCACTCTTGGTCCAAGCCACAGCCTAGGATTTCAGGAGTCACCTTAGTTTTTCCTTTGTGTCAGACCAACAATTCCCACCTAGCTCAATATCCCTGGGACCATACTATAATTTTGACTTATCAGTAACAGCTATAGCTCCCTTGCAAAGTTCCTCTCTGTACAACATCTGGCACCTGGATGGGCAGTGATGATCCCCAAACACAGAAACAATGTTGTTTCTTTTACTTAAAGGGAATAACAAGAACAACAAAGAAAAACAAAACAAAAAACAAAGTTGGCATCACAAAGATTTATGTGTGCTTTGGGACGAGTCTTTCTGCTGTTTCCCCTGCTTGAGTATACAAGGTTAATCCAACTGCTTGCAGTGGGACAGAAAAGAGATTTCTTCCAGAACAAAACACCAGACTTCTCTTTTCTTTTCCTGTTTTCTAGCAAGGATCATCTGCAAGTACCACCTTGACATCATGTGTTCAATCAATTTCCTCTGTTAAAGGCAACCTTGGCTGTCAGAAAAGAGGCAGGTCCCTTTTTATTTCTTTTTGTAGCTGACATCGCTTGCATTTTCCTGTTGACCATAAGCTGTGACAGAAATGTTGTTTGGTTTCACCTCCTGTACTATTTCAGTGAGGTTTTAAGCAGCATCATTTGCAAAAATTATTTGGGAAAGGTGAGATTAAGAAGAGCCTAAGGAGGATGAGGGCTAGCACATCTCCCTATCTGTAAACTAAGACTGTACAAGCAGCAAAAAATAAAAGTTGTTAAGTACCTGTCAGACTTAAAACACTGTAAAAAAAGCCTCTCCATTCAAAAGGAAGGCTGATGACAAAACAACAGGGTTAAAAACATTCTACTGTCTCCACATTTACCCCTTCATTTCTCATTAACCTTCAGCAACATTTTGACTGAACTCCTGTTAGACAGGCACTTAACTTCCAGCTAAGAAACAGGATGGAGAGAGCACACTACAAAAAAAAAAAAAAAAAAAAAGAGTTGTTTTGTTTTTGTCCATTTTGTTCAGATTTACTTTCAAGCCCTGGATTTGGTGTTCTGTAATAATGTGTTGTCATAAGAATTGCAGTCTGCCTTAAGTCAATCCTATATGATCCTGGATGTTCTTTTAGCTAAATGACAGAGTGCTGCATGTTCTGACACTTTGAAAAGTTTGGAAAGAGAGGACGTAAACAATTCTGGGATGTTATGTATCTATACTATTTGCATAAAGTGCAACAATGCTCTCTAGAATGGTATTCTTCGTGCTACTTGAGCTATACAGATTTACTAAGGAGGAGGGTGAAGAGAGCTCACTTTCTCATTACAGCATTTGACTTCTGCCCTTCTGTGCTGGGGGTCAGAAGTGCTGAGGGGATGCCTGTTTCCCTGGTGCAGTCCCAAACCACATCTGGCCCTGTTACATGCACCACATAGGAAATGTAGGATCTATAATGTACATTGTCTGATGGAGCCACGCAGCTGCATTTCCATACTGTTCACACTGGTGCTGCATTTGTCCCAGGGAGTTTGTCATACTTCAAAGGAGATGTGTGTTTGTGAGTGCTCTGGGCAAAGGAAACACTTCTTTTTCAATTCCAGTCAGAAAATTCTATTCGTGTCAAGACTGAGGCAGCTGTAGATGTGTACAGATGTCATATGCCCAATTTTCAAGTAGAATAAATAAAAAAAAAAAGTAATGGGGAAACTTTTAGTGTAGAAACTTTTGTAAGAAACTTTTGTAAATATCATGAGCTGGAAAATCTCCAGCTCCCCTCCCCACCTAGGTTTAAGCCTAAGTGCATCTCCTCCATGCTGGAATGCAGCTCTATGGGACAAAGGTTTGGGCTGGAGCACATTGGAAGCTCTTTATATGTGAAGGCTGGAGTGCTGAGGATGATGTCTCTTGTTCTACACAAGTGCCTGAGTACTGAGGAGGCTGAGGCAAAACATACCTGCAACTCATGAGGGCCATCCCAGCCTGTCTCTAAACAGTTAGTTTGGATGTTGATGACACATCACACTGTAGGTGCAGCACCTGGAGCTGGTACATGCAGGCTGCACCTAGCCTCGTTATTTCCAGTGCTTGTCATTGGCAACAGGGTAGGACACCTCCTCCTGTAGCTGTTCAGACACCTTGGCAAATGTCCTAGGTTGTTTCACTTAGCTGAGATCTGACAGCACACAGAGCTACGTGCACCTAGTGTCTATGGTACCCACCACAGCATGTTGGCCTGGTAGGAAATTTACCCTAAAGCAAGATGTTAAAGCAGAGTGGCACTTTATCCTCCTGAAACAGCACAGAGGAATCAAGTGGAGTTTGGCTTAATGTTTACACTTCACTCATGACACAAAGTTGCAGGTGATGCAGTGGGTCTGTCCTTTCTGTGAGGAGGTGGATGGACTGGGATTGTAAGCATTTTGGTCCACGTGGCTGGTTCGAGTCCGGCTGTAGTTCAAATGCACAATGTCCAGAGCAGGCTAATGCAGAAAAAATAGGGAGAATTTTGTAATGAGCCTGGCCACAATTCTTTAGGAAAAATCTCTGTTGCAATTGCCATAATTATTTTTTGCAGTCAAATGAGGCTATTACATCAAAATTAATGTTGACATATAAAGCAGGTCTTTTGTTACTGCTTGTTAGTGTTCAGAGACCTTTTGCATGAGTTGTTATTAAACATAGCAAGAGACTTTGATTCAACATTCGTTTAATAACACATTTTAATTTGTACAGTATTATAGGCTGAAATTTCAAGTGATGCCTGAAATATTTACTAAACTTTCACTGGTCCTGCAAATTTGAAGGAGTACTTACAAACTTCCAGGTCAATACATTTCTCGAGGATAAAAAGTTACCTTGATGTTCATGTCTTGGTAGAACCCTTGCTTTCCCTCTTGAGCTATCAAGAGACTTCTTTTCTAATAGTGGAAAGGTCATTCATTCTTTTTTCATCTCATTTCTTTTAAATTTTTGTAACATAGAAGTCTACCCAACTGAGGTCAAACACAACACAGCACAACAACACAACAAAACAAAACAAAACAAACAAACCAACAAACAAAACATAAAAAACACCCACATCTTCTTTTTGTAAACATGATATTATTAGAACCAAGTATTCATATATAGTATTATTTGAGATTAGTACTAGATTTAAAAACTGATTATAATTGGACAGATGATGGTTGGGTCAACTGGCAAAATTTCAGCATAAAAATGTGACTTAAAAAGAATGGTGATGATTTTAGGTGCAGGAAAAGAGTTTTGCTTTATTAGGCCTGTGTTCTAGGTAGGGTGTCTGGTTAAACTGCAGTGTACAGACAGATTTCAGGCAGAGATTTGTCCAGTCAAGAATCTGGCATTTCCTACTTGTCTTCTTTGACCTTTAAATTAATTATGTCTTCATCTCTGTATCACACAAGATTTTAAAGTCTTAAGGTGATTCTGAGAAAAAAAAAATCTAGACTGAATTGGCCTTTAAAAAGCACTTACAAATTCCTAATAAGTTTTTCTTTGTCTGCTGGACAAAAAAATCATTTTTTAACTCTGGGCAAGCTGTGTATCTATTATCTGTCTCAGTGTGACACGAAATAATGGAGGGTCTTTGCCCACAGGAGATTGAAAAATACATCTAGAAGTAATTTTTTTTTCCCTCCACCTAAGGATACTCTGACATTTCAGCTTACTCTGGATGGGTCTGAAGGTCTGTGCTCAAAGAGCTGTCTTCTGCAACAGTTTGGCATGATTATTTCAGCTGACAAGGCCCTGAAAAACTGTTCAAATTTGCCTCAGACATTCTCAGGATCTCCGGAGTGATATATTTTATCAAATAACCCTCTCTTCAGCAGTGAGAGATTAAAGCACCAATTCTGCTTTCTTCCCAAGTGTGCAGGTGAGGGATGAGAACGCAGCCTCTCCTCCTGTGCCTCTGTGGGATGTCCTGGGCAGTGCCATTGAGTGTTATCATCTCTACTCACCGTGCTCCTGTTTGTCTTACACGTGAATACTCTTGGGAAATTTTGACTGCTCTTATTTTCCCACCAATACTAAGCTAAAGTTAAAAAACTCTCAAATCTATTAGAAAATCTTTACCTTTTAACTGGTTGTAAAATGTTCATCACAATAGCTATATTTCTCAAAATATTTCTCTTTTCTGGGAAAATTCTCATCCCAGAGAGTTTGTCGCTAAAAACAAATTCTGGCCGTTCTTTCATTCTATTTAGTTTCCATTTTCCTTAGGTGTTCCTTACTTCAGGAAGAAAAAATCAAAAAGATGGTGAATGTGATTTTATTGCTCAGAAGAAAAAACGTGTTCTGACAAGAAATATATTAAAAAATATAGAAAATAACATGAAGACACACATTGATTTGCATTTTCTGATGATACAGCCCTTATAATTATTGCTTTGTTGACTATGTCAGGTCTGCAAAGGTGAATCTGGAAGCAAAAATAAGGAGGTAATGAAGGTTTTTTTTTCCTTTTCATAATTTTCAGTCAGTTTTTAGGCTGTATTTATGATATTTTTTCCACAGTCATAGGCAAACTTTGATTTAAATGCACAAAGAGAAAAAACATTCAGACAAAAATATATACTGCATGCCATATATTTTGATATAAGTGCTGTCTTATTGTGATATAGTTGACAATAACTACCACCAAAACATATCCTCTATCTCATGTGTCAAATTAGAAGACAAAGTGGAACAAGGAAAATACTTGTTCATATTCTGCACTGTTTTCTGAGTTTTAATTGGATTTGTCATCATGTAGATGGTCAAATATGAACATATTTAACTGGGTTGGTAGGTAGTCACAAAAATGGACAGTGGAGTTAACACAACTTTAAGATGAATGGGGTACTTCTCACTGAAATCAGCTATGTTTTCAAGCTTCCTGCAGAAGCATTTGACATTTTGACATTAATTTATAATCCAAACACAGTGAAGTTAGAAGTATAATGTGATTATAGATACCACTTTCTCATTTCTCTCCAGATGCCACTTGGGAAACCAGGAGCAGGACTCTAGACATAAGTTTAGACCATGCGTACATGTAAGCCAGAGAAAGAAATTGTATTCACAGCACAATGTTTAAGAAGACACCAAACATTGCATTGTAACAACAAGGTTTGTGGATTATAAACTGGATCTGGCTGAAAATTAGCATGCAGTAATCTCAGCTACCTATGGAATAACAGAGGTCTACTTCTTCACAGAAGATGCAGCCTTATCAAAAGTCATTTCTGAACTCACCTTTAGTAATTTTGTCTTCAGTTGTTTCTGTTCTTCTTTTATCATGGTGGTCAAGCCTTGACATGTCTACTGCCTGTGCAGGCTACCACCTCCCCAACCTCACTGCAATGTCTAGAAACTTTTCTTCTTCTTACTATACCTCCCATAATCTCTCATGGAGTGTACATACTAGTATCAGAACAACTCCAGTAATTAAACTAATATTGGATTTGAGGCAATCAGCTAATTAGCAATGAGCAATTAGATAGCTACACTTGCTAGCTAGAAATGGTCCTTGAGAAAACCACAACCGTTTGTCCATGCACAAAGACACCATGGGTCTTTTGGGTCTTTGGCAGTGGAGTTCTATGGTGTATTCACCCTTTGAGTGAGAATAAACTGCTCTTTCCCAGGCAGCCTTGTGGTCCAGAGACACATCTTGCTGCATGATGTAAGGCTCCTAGACTGGAGTTACAAGGCCTGCAATAAAGACCTGGAAGAGGCTAATATAGGCTGCACATTTTTTTCTTACCTGTAGTGCAAATCCTAAATTAAGATGCTTTTAAGAAATTTTTTGCCATGTTTGTCTTTAGGTATATAATCTATAATCTGGTTGTCAAGTCGTAAAAGTGCCTTGTTACCTAATCTATTAGTTTGGAGGCAGTAGAATGCCTGAGTAGGGCTGGTCAAGAATTTCAGATATGAAAAGAAGCTTATTTATTTATGTATGTATTTATTTATTTATTTTTCCAGAAGTACATACTGAAAAGCTTGTTGTCATTCACACACACACACAAAACTTCTGTTGGAAATGTATCTGGAAGGAATTCCTGTCCCAAGGGCAAAGGAAGCATCTAAGATTAAAACACTCGGTTTCAAATCTTTGCTTATTCTAACATGCTCCAGGAATGTGAACAAAAACATAATGTTTTGGATATAACTGGGCACTGACCATCTGAAGGCAGAGTTCTTTCCCTAAAGAACTACAAAAAACATAATTCTGTCTGAATGTGGGAGGTGTTTGAAGACACAGACTTTGAACTTTAAGAGTAGCCAGTCAGAAAAAACTCATTATACTTTGCTTTAATCATATCACCAGATGTGGACAAATGAATTTCCTTGTGCAATGGTTGCAAAATATTAAAGTAAATGGCATTTTCAAAGGATTTCCTAGTTGGCTTCCTTGTATAGCTATGGGTTAAACTTTCTCCAGCCCTTCAAGCACCTGTGAAGACACAAGAGCAAAGACACCAGTAGTAATAGCAAAAGCCCGTACAGCCAGCAGGAGCTGGATCCTCAACTGCCCGTTGACTGAAAAGAGAATCCCTTGGAGATATCTCTATGGTTTGGAGTGACAACAAATGACAGGAACATCCATAACACTGCTGCTGCACAGCCATTTTGTGGAGGGATGGGTCAGACCTGTTAAGGACAATGACATCCTTATTCTTCACCAGCAGCAAGTGAGGTCCCCAGCACTCGGGGGGAAGGCTGGTGAGAAAAAAATCCCTTTGTTACCCTTACAGGGTATGAAGGCAAGGATGAAGAGAGACTCTTCAGAAGCTCAGCATCTCCTTACATTGATAGATGGCTGGTGCAGCTCAGACTGTCATGGACAGCCTTATCCTTTTTCCCTGGTGATGTAGTCTCAGGCCATTCCCACCCTGCAAGGCATAGCTCCAGCTCCAGGCCTGATGCAGCCAGGACTGCCTTGGGCTGCGCTTCCTCAGCTCTGGACATTACTATCCCCTAGCGGAAAATCAGGTGGCTGCCTCCCTGCTGGTGCGTGGTCCAGCTGACTGGTCCTTGTGGATCAGGTTCAGCATGTCATTTTGCCGAATTTTGCTCTAGAGGTGAAAAAGAAGCTCTTTGGAGTTACTAGAAAATCTTCCTGAAATTACTCTCTTTTCCATCATGGTTATGCTTAACCTCACCAGCAACAAGAACAAAGACAAATTCAACATTTTAATTAAACAGCTGCATGCCCAGGAGCTCTGTGCATGGGACAGAACCTGTAAGGCTAAGACCTGTGTTATTGTACCATGAAGAAGACAGGCTTCTCCCCCAAGCTTGTGCGAGCAAGGTGGGGTTCTACGAGTTCCTCCATGAGTCTTGCACACAACACTAGCCTCCTGTTTGTGCCTGCTCTTACTGCACTTTGATAACACCATTCCATGATGATTCTATGATGATGACGATATAGCATAAAATCAGTGGCATCCAGTGGCTTCCTCTGTCCTGCAGGTGCATATTCCTTACAGCAATGCACAGCTCCCATTTCAGCAGCAGCCGTGAGACTTTCTGCAGGTGAGGTCTCCATCTCAGGAGCATAGCAGGTGTGGAGAAAAGGGGGTAGTGTCTCTAATAGCCAATGTTCCTTAGTACTTCATGGCAGGATCTAGCTTGATTTCTTCATAAAACAAGGATGGGGTACTGGGAGCAATCCCTGCTGTTCGCCTGTCAGCGATCTTTCATGCATGTAATTTGTCTGTTTATTGTTTTGTACACACAGGTTTACAACCAAGGAGACTTCCTGCTACAGCTGAACACATTTCAAGGTGTAAGAGGCTTGCTCTTAAAAGCAACTGTGTTAGCACCGAAAACAGTCTGAGTTTAAAGGCAAATCATTTAAGGTCTTATTTAATGTCTGTGTCCCTTGAGTCACTGGGCTTGTCTACTTGGCTGAGTGGGAGAGTGGATTCTGGTGGTACATGTGATGGTCCACAAGGACACGGGAACAGAGCTGCCAGTTCCTTTCGCAGAGCCTGTCAAAAAGCTGCAAAGTGATAATGAATTCTGTCTCTGATGACCTGACCTTGAGACAGGTGTCTCTGTAGTTGATTATCCTGAGTGATTTCCCAAGACAAGTTATTTCAGAGCTCCCTATCTGAGACTGCTTGAACTCACAGGGTTATTCCTGGTGCATCACCCTCTGCATCCACTGTACTCCAGAGAAAGCGTAGTCCTTCCTCCTTAAAAGTTGTTGAATTTGGATTTCTGAGGGCTGAAGCAATGGAAGAACCCTTTTCCTCCAGCCTTAAGTAGATGTTTTATTCCTTAAAGATACAGAGGTCTCTGAGAAGTCTGCTTTTGTTCTTGAACCAGCTACCTCCCATGCACTTCCCATCACCTTTGGTGTGAAGGAAGAAACATCACCTTGAGCCTCCACACTGCTTAGCCCTGGTGTTGGTTTCAAAGTAGCCATCAGAGCACCTGATACCAACAGACCCATCCCATTCTGTAAGCAAACTTCTCAAGTCTTCCAGATGTGAGTCTCCTGTGCAGTACTGGCTGAAGAGTTAGGCAGGAGTTTTGCTGAATGCTCCTGAGCCATTTGTGACCTAGATGGAAGAAAATACATAAACAGGAGATGTTATATTTCACTTGGTAGAAGCTGTTTACCTGTGTGTTTTATAGGGGCTTTGATAGCCTCTTCATTGCTAGATAGTGTCCTCAAAGCATTTCCTTTCTCTTTTCCCAGGTGAATGCTTCTCCCTTCTCTCTCTTAAGTATTTATGATGGCTTCTAAGTTAGCGAAGAGCTGTGCTTTGGTAACCTCTGATCCTTAAGAAGCAAAAAGGTCACATTTTGGAGCAAGTTTGAGTGGCAGAGCTCAGATACACCATACCCTGGTGGAGTTCTGGATCTATAGAAATTTCCTCCCGACTTCTTTGACTGTCCAACACATGAACTGCATTTGTTGTTTGCTATGAGTGCCAATCCGCAGTCTCTGCAGTGTTGCCAGTAATCAGTTTTACCATATAACTTCTGATAGAAACTGTTCAGTAAAATCCTCTTTCCTACAGTGAGGCAGGAATGTGAAATTTCATCTTACATGAACTACCTCCATTTTTCAGTGCTCCCAATTTTCCACACATACCTCAGTAGTTTATTAATATCCTGGATTTTAAGCTGTTTATGAACCAAGGATTGTCTTGGCTGGATGGTATTGTGTGACTTCAAGCCTAGGAATTCATCTCATTGAATACTCATTTAGCTGCATCAGAAGAGGATCGATGCAGTTCTGCCTTCCTAATTAGGTAACCACGTGTATCAAAAATAGAATGGTCTTGGAAACATGAAGAGATGCTATAGAGAGGCACATTTGATTTTCAGTTTCTGTTATGACCCGGCCAGTTTGTTCAATGCTGACTCTGAGGCAGTGAGACAGGAAGAACATGGGAGGCAAATCCATTTTCTGCATCTTTTATTATGCCATTTGCCAAGATATTTCAACTTACTAGGCAGGTTTCCCAAGCCTCTTTGGGGCTAGGCGGCTCCAATTGTTCTCAGCAGGCAATGGGGAGATTTCCCTTGTACTGAACAGGGTTGGGATGTGGATATTTCTTTATTGTTTCCAGATTGGTTGGAGTGATTTTCTATTGTTCTTCAGTGAGAGACAAGGGGTTTCAGCTGCCCTAGTCAAACTGCTGGCTCCATCCCTATGCTGTCTGAGCTAGTGTGCCTACAGGGCACAACCTGGCAGCTTACCAAGATTTTCTCTGGGGCCTCAGAAACAGCCTGGCTGCACCAGTAGAGGCTCTAGTTTTAGGGGCTGTAACTTTGACACTACTTCATGCTTCCAGCACCAGAGTGAGCTTATTTGGCACACAGTCCTGTGTAGATACATATCCTGCATATTTTTCTTCCCAGCACAAGGCTTCCTAGCATCATTGTACCTGCACCTCCCTGAAGTACTTTCCTACCTCATGCTCTCATTGTGCTTGCAGTAGCTTTCTGATTTTTCCACTACTGTGATAACAGACACCATATGTAGGGTCTCCACCAAGCCCTTTCCCAAGGCTCACAGCTATGAAGAACCTCTGCCCAGGAAAGTCACAGTCATCAGTAACTAAAACTCATTTAAAACATGAATGTAAAGGGAGCAGTGGAAATAGGCGACTTTGTGGTGGCAGACTGCAGATGCTTTGTTTTCCTTTTCTTTCCTCTCACCAGAATGCTTATTTTGGACATGTCTTTCAAAGGCTTTGTGGTAGGCCCCCACATCATTCTGAGGAAATGTTTGAAAATGAATGTGACACACCCAAGCCTGAGAAAGATGCTCCAGGAGCAGAAATCCCTGTGGTGGATCCTTCTATGAATGCCTCCAAACCCACCACTACCTCAGGCAGAGCCAATGTCCCCAGCCCCAGAGGGGATCTAGGGGGTACCACCACCCAGCTAAGGCTGATCCCCAGAGCATGAACAAGCTGCCTGATGAAGGTGCAGTCGCTCTGTCTCCTACAGTGAATGTCTTCACCCAAGGGGAGCCTTACAAGGCTGGGGAACCACAGAATGACTCTGGCCAAGCTCATCTGTGGAGCAACAGACTGAGTCTTGAAGCTGTCCACAGCTTTCCTGCAGGCAGGGAAACCTCTGGGCATTATGTGTATGGCCATGGGGAGTGCTTCTGTGGCTACAGAAGCCAGACCCATCAAGAATGCACATGAAAAATCACCTCAATAACCTCATAAGGCACCCAAAATGCTCAGTGTTTCATAAAGCTGATGGGTATGGGAAAAGTCCAGGAAGAAGCCCCAGAGTGGAAGCAGCATCCACTCATGTTCTCAGAGTATCTATGGCCTGCTTGAGTGGGAGGGGAGATTTCAGCACTCAGAGGAGGAATTGCTAGGTGAAAAAGACAGAAACCCTTTTCCTCATGGCCATAGAGAGAAAAAAAAAAAAAAAAAGCCATCTTACAGAGACAGTAAAGGCAGCCACAAGACAAGGATCTTCCCTCCTGAAAGCAATTTTCTAGGCCCTTGTTCTAACCCCAGAGAGCAAAAAGAAACAATACGCCTTCCAGGGGAAAATGGTGTCCCACTTCCAGGACACAGACAGCCAACCAGCCAAGTCTGAAAGGGTCATTGCTAAATGCCAGGAGCCACCTGTCTGAGGCTGAAACCAGTCTGTATGAACAGGACAACCCAGATACTAACCCTTTATATCCTGAAAGACTGCACCTTCCGCCTTCATGATGTACACATGGGGCAACCAGCAGAACACCACAGGATTCATAATGAGAAAGGCGCAACGGCAGGAGTTGCCAATGCATTCATTAAGCCCCATTAAGTCCCCCATTTGGTCCCCATCCAGAAGGAGATCCTTACGTTCAGAAGGAAAATGCCCTTCATCCAAGAGGCAATGCACGGGACAGTGTCCCTTCCTGATCCCTACAAGGCTGCACAGAAGCCCCTCCTACCCTCCTAATTCAAGTCAGATGCAGGGGAACCTCTTATGTGAAAATGATGCAGTCCATTCAGTAGGACTTCACTTTTTCTGGGCAAAGAACATGGATGTCCAGGCAGTTGTCATCAGTTCCTGAGCTCAACTCAACCAGACAGTAAGAAAATCCCCAGTATGTCCCCGATAATCCACCTAGGCAGAAGGTATATTTCCGATGTGTAACTGATAACCCTTCAAACCAAAGGGAAAACATTCTCTATAATGAGATTATTCCATGGGCTCCGGAGGATCATTTTCCATCTTACAGTATACCCGTTCCTAAGCCTTTGGGAAACAATCTGTATTATTTTAATAGGCAGAGCATTACCCTACTGGGAAACTCTTGGAATCAGGAAACATTGTCTCAGAATCTCTTCAATCCCTTTTCTCAGCAAAGCAAATTGCAATATTCTGTGCTACCATCCTGGTGGCAGGGAAGCAGCTTTTCTACTCTGACTAAAAATATCCCCCAGCTCAGAGGATATCTGTTGGGGTTCAGAAGAACCCCAGGATACCAGGAAAAACTGAATTCCCAGTGCTGAGTTGCCCATTTTCAGGTTTGAATTCATCAGATCTCCCTTGGCTTATGTGTTGTGCAGGGAATGACAATGATGGGAGATTGACCAATTTACCCTTCAAAGTTTAAGAGAATCAAAACAACCTGAAGGTGGTCACTCCAAGCATGCCAGAGAGGTTGTCTACCCAACTGATCTTCCTACCAGAGGTGCTTGAACAAAACTCCAGTCCAGAGGAAGGCTTTGGTATCTTTGGTGAACAAGCAAATGACAATCAAGACAGAAGCATGTCATTCTCAAAAAAGAGATGTGGTCAGCAGATGACACCTGAGTCTTCTCCAGAAGCATGGCCAGATCCAACTAGAAATGCCCATTATTGTGGGAGCAACACAAGAGGTGATAGCTACACCATCCACAGATCTTCCCAAGTCTGAAGATCATTCACCCTTGTCAAAGATGGGCTTGAGCCAGAAGCAAACAGAAATGCATATCTAATTAATGAAATTGATCTGAGAGGAGAACAGGCAGCCTAAGTCTTCAGGAGACCATGATATTTCAGCAGGTATCTGAGGTGGTACTTGTCCGGCACTGGAGCACCATCTGGTGACAAGAAACAGAAACAAGTTTCTGCAGACCTCAAAATGTCTCCTGCGAAACCAGACCATTTCTCTGGCATCAAAATACTCCGGCATCCAAGTGCTGGAACTTCCAACAGAGAATATCCATCCTCCTTTGGCTTTCTCGCAGGAAATGTGGCAAACGATCCAGAGGAAAGGAGTCCATAATACATACTGCTGCAAAACTACTGCATGTCTTTAAACAGAGAAAAAAGTGAAACCAAGGATGTAATTTATCATGCACATAAGTTATTTTTTATTTCTTAATGTCATTAGTAAGAGACAAGGAAAGGCAGTGTGCACAAGAAAGCATGAGTATGTGTCCAAACAGTTTGTAGTTCCCACAGCTGTACCAGTCTGATAGTTTTTGACAGGAGTAAATTCCCTTTTGTATAAAATTTCCTACCCCTTTTAAACTTTTTAGGACTTCTAGGCTTGTAAAGCATCAATACATGCATTGTATAAAGGACTGCTGTTGTTGTTGTTATTATTAATTATTATATCTATTATATCTATTATCTATTATATTATCTATTATATTATCTATTATATTATCTATTATACCTATTTACAGTCTTACTGTTCCTAGGTTTAAAACAATTCTTTGTTTACTACCTGCTCTTTTCCTGGAAAGATACACTCACCTGGAATCACAGTGCATCAGGCAGTATTCTGCACTCTCATGCAAGAATATGCTCAGAATTTTCCTTTTTTGTTTCACCAAAAGAAAAAAAAAAAAAAAAAATTATAAAAGAATGCATATCTTTCAGGTGGAAGAAAAACAGATCTGTTATTTTTTTTCAAAGGGCTCTCTTCTCACTCTTTTGTCTTCAGTTTAGCTCAGGAATCTCATGTAACACATAAAATGGTCATACCAAAGTTTGTAGGATGCCCTTAACCTGGCTGGCTGGCTGTGGTTTGCACAGATCACTGTCAGGTAAGTGTGGTAGGAAGGAGATCTGTAGCTAGAAGTTGCTTCTCTTTCCTAGACTGAGCCCTAGACCATTTGTCCCAGCCTTACTGGTGAGGCAAAACTTACCTCTTCCCACAGCTGTCTCATTATTCCTGGTGTCCTGCTTATAAAACTTCCTGCTGAACAGTATCCTTTCTGTTAATAACACCTCTTTCAGACAGGATAACTCATGGCTGCTGTCAGCGGCTTACAGTTTGAAGCACAACTCCCTGGCCACATTCTAATAGAGAAAGGGATAAATGCTGCATGTAACATCTACTTTTTTTTTTTTTTTTTCTTTTTTCTTTTCCTGTGACCAAGCCTCTAAACTGGATTCACATATGGCTGGTAAGGTGGCTGTCCAAGTCATCTTTTGTGATGCAAGTTTGGCTAGATTGAGAGAAGCATGACGTGATAACCCATACCTCCAATGTGAGCAACACAATAACATGAAACATTCAAGAGCAGCACCAGTATTTTTATAATGAGAATTTCTTAGTTGTAGGGCTGCCTTTATGAGCTTGGCTTTGCAAGGTAGCTCTTGCCTGACTTTTGACTCCTGTTTAGATTTCCTGGGTGAAAGAGAAACAAAGCCAAACAAAATCTCTGAACACCTGCTGCATAAGGAATCAAAACTCCTCCTTGGAAATGAGTGCTTCATGCTGTGTTCCATTTCACAGCTCAGCATACTAACACCACTTGTGTAAGCAATCCTGTTTATCATGAATGGATGTACTAGTGATTTGGTTTGTACCATAACTACCAATATCAACAATCCATAATACAGGCAGCTTAAATTTCTCTACTATTTCCCCCTGCTGCCACTTCTGCTAATATTTCTCCATTGTAAAAGCTTTTTTTTCAAGGATGTTTCTTAAATCAATGTTGCAGTTCGAAAGGGTTTCTGAAAAACAGTGAAATCTTTCTAATTAACTAGCATATACCTTCGCTCTCATTAAGTGATGCACTGATCCAGTTTCTTCTCCTGAACAGGAGGGCCCAGAGACAGCTCAGACAGTACGGCTGAAGCACAGCCAAACAGAAGCCAATGGATTCCATCCTGCATTTGAAGAAGTTTTCACGTTACAGCCAACAGTGTCATTTCTTGTCATGTATTCTTGACGATTAGGAGGTAGGGGGCAGAAAGATGGAGAGTACACCCCACATTGAGCACACAGAGAGACGTGCAGGTCAGTGGATGCCTGACTCTTGATTTTTAATTTCACTTCACACAGTACAAGCTTCAGCTTGTAAATGCAGCAGGAGGAGCGTGCTCCAAGTCTGCCAGAGCTGATAAGCTAAGCTGTCACTGTTGAACACTACACCCCCACATGCCACATGCAATTTAACACATTGGAGGCTTTAAGACCCTTATCAGGTGTTTGTTCCAGGGATGGACAACCAAAGTCTGTCTTGCATTGCAAGTCTGACTGGAAATTTCTCATATTTATGCTCCATTTAAATCCTGTTTAATCCTTCTGCTGAACCTCAGTGAAGGACTCAGTGTGACCCTCAGTCCTCAAGTAGAGACATGACAGCAGAAGCATTAACTGGCTTGTTGTGCAGAAAGGAAGTAGAGTCTGAAAATCAGGAGTATTCTGTATCAGTAGGAGGAAGCAGTGCTTTATACCATGATGAGCCACAGCTCTGTAAGCTGTTTCTCTGCAGAAAGGAACAGATTGGACTGTGAGTCACTCTGAAAGTACCATGATCCTTTTATATTCTCAGTGCAACAGGTCTTCCACATATGAGTTGTGACGTTACTGAAGGTATGTGATACAGAAAGAACTTCTTTTTCCTTCTGCCATTCACCCACTCTCTTGAAAATCAGTCAGCACAATAAACTACTGCAGCAGATAAACACAACTTGGGTTTCTATTTAGAGGCTAAATGGCACTCATATTCCAAAGCAGTTGGCAAAGTACAGGAAAGGAAACAAATCCAAGTTCCTTTCCTACATCCCTGCCAGTGAATGCCTGCTGTTACATCTTCCTTTCCCCCAGCCATATCACTGGGTGATGACTGAATATGCTGAGCAGGGATCCTGGCAACCCCTTTAATGAATGCTAAAATTGCACTGGGGCAGGCTCATAAATATCATGCCATCATGTTTTACATGAAAAACTATTAAAGTTGGGGAGGTTTTCAGCACACACTGGAGAAAACTCTGAGGTGCCCATGCCCATTCCCTTCTTCACAGATTTGATAAATAGTTGTTTGTTTTTGATGCTGTGAGTTAACTGACCAAAGTAGCAGGGTGGTTATGAGGTAACTTATTCTATTTGAAGGCAGATGAAAAGTTTGAGCTGGGTTCAAGGGCCATCCTCAAAACAGATGGAGTCAACGGCATTGGAAGTGGGAGAAACAGAGAAACAACCCAAACTGGAGACTTGAGGAGAGGAGACTTGAGGAGAGGAGGCTCGAGGAGACTCGAGGAGAGGAGACTTGAGGAGACTCGAGGAGAGGAGACTCGAGGAGAGGAGAGGAGACTCAAGGAGAGGAGACTCGAGGAGAGGAGACTCGAGGAGACTCGAGGAGGGGAGAGGAGAGGAGAGGAGAGGAGAGGAGAGGAGAGGAGAGGAGAGGAGAGGAGAGGAGAGGAGAGGAGAGGAGAGGAGAGGAGAGGAGAGGAGAGGAGAGGAGAGGAGAGGAGAGGAGAGGAGAGGAGAGGAGAGGAGAGGAGAGGAGAGGAGAGGAGAGGAGAGGAGAGGAGAGGAGAGGAGAGGAGAGGAGAGGAGAGGAGAGGAGAGGAAAAAGAAAATGACCTCTGCACAAATATCCACTCTTTCTGTTTGCAGGACTACAGAGAAGCTCATGAGACACTCATCTTCTCCCTGTGAAATTGAAAGGACATATTGCAATGGGTATATTTCTGAGCTCTCTGGCTACTTTGGACAGGAGGCAATTCCATTCAACAGTTTACAGATGGTGGATGACACCTATACTGAAAAATGCATGCACTGTTCCTAAGCTGCCTCTGTGGGAGAATGCCATTCAGTTTTACAAATGTCAAATAGACATTCACAACTTGTCTGAAGTTTTGAAAGCCTCAGCCAAGCTGCTCCTCCCCTCCCCAGTCCAAACATGGCTTTTGTGCAATTGTTTGCCATTTTTGCCTATCCAAGAGGGCAAACAAAAAGGGAGCAAATGGTGCTTTGAAGTAAGATGTCTGGACCTCAGAAATACAGGTTAACTCTTCATTGTAAATATCTGTATAGCAGAAAAGGAAGAAAAAAATCCGACACTTTTCCAAACCCACTGCAAGGGGTTTATGAAAAGGGAAGAGTGAGATTTATAACACCATGTTCTGCCAGAAACAGGAGCAAGCCTAGCTGTTACCCACAACTGTTCACCTGTGTAGCTCCCATGTATAGCAGAACACATATTTTTATTTCCTGTATCACAAATGCAGGCTCAAACCAGAATTTGCTACAAGTCTCATGAGGCAGACACATGATTCAGTGCAGTATATATCCTTGTGGCAGAATGGTTTTCCTTCAATCTCCCCTCCAGGCCCATTTGCTGTCCTAAGTTTAGGATGGACCTTTGTGATAAACTGATCGGCCTTCCCAGAGGAGGCAGGCTATATACTTGCCTGCTCTTGCATCCGGAGCTGGTGTATTTTAGGATGCCTGAAATAAGAGAATACCATTGGTCAAGCATTCATCATAACTGTTTACTGATCAACTATCATCACAGATGAAAATGTGCTCATCATTTAAAGTCTGAATTTCTCCAGCTTCACTTCTAGTTATGGGATCTTCTTTTAACCCTGTCCATTAGATGCAAGTGCCATGTACTGTTTGATTTCTTCCCAATAGTAGCTGTGTTCTTTCATTTCATTGGGTACACACTTAAGAGCATGGGGAGTTGTTCTTGTTCCACTGGAGACTGAGTTCCTCTTTACAGTTATGTTTTGAAAGCTGTCAGATAGGTCTTCATCGATTTAGTGGCTAACACACTATGTTAATTCTAGTTTTGGTGGAGAACACCATCCAGTGTCATGTCAGAAAACCACAACAGACATCTACAGCATAGACACCCATCACCCTTTAACTTCCCTGTACCATTTAAAATAAATGTTTATATGCTAAACAAGTGTTAAAATAAATGAAAATAAAGCAAACAGCTTCAAATTCTTGCCCAAAGGTACAGCCAGAATACATTATTTTAAGATGTTATCTCTTCATGCAGTGGTTTTTTGGTAAAGGAAAAGGAAAGAGCTGGCTGACGTCATCGTGGGACCTCTCTCAATTATTTTTCAATGATCTTGGGAATCTGGAGAGGTCCCAGTAGACTGGAAGCTGGCAAATGTTGTGCCAATTTTCAAGAAAGGTAAGAAAGAAGACCCTAGCAATTACAGGCCTGTCAGTCTCATGTCAGTGTCTGGTAAAATTACGGAGAAGATGATCCTCGAAGTTATTGAAGCACACCTGGGAGACAATGCAGTCATTGGTCCCAGCCAACATGGGTTCATGAGGGGTAGGTTCTGCCTAACAAATTTGATCTCCTTTTATGATAAGATCACCCGTCTAATTGACCAAGGGAAACCAGCTGATGTGATCTTTTTGGATTTCAGCAAAGCTTTTGACACGGTTTCCCATAGGATCCTACTGGACAAAATGTCCAGCATACAGCTAAAAAAACCATCATACGATGGGTGAGCAAGTGGCTGGCGGGCAGGGCTCAAAGGGTTGTGGTAAATGGGGCCACATCTGGCTGGCGGATGGTCACTAGTGGGGTCCCTCAAGGCTCCATTTTAGGGCCAGTCCTCTTCAATGTTTTTATAAACGATTTGGATGTAGGACTAAAAGATGTTTTGAGCAAATTTGCCAACAACACCAAACTTGGAGGAGCTGTGGACTCAGATGAGGGTGGAAAGGCCTTGCAGAGAGATCTGGACAGATTGGAGAGCTGGGCGGTTACCAGCCTCATGAATTTTAACAAAAGCAAGTGCTGGGTCCTGCACCTGGGACGGGGCAACCCTGGCTATACGTGCAGACTGGGTGACAAGACGCTGGACAGCAGCCCCGCAGAGAGGGATCTGGGGGTTGTAGTTGACAGCAAGTTGAATATGAGCCAGCAGTGTGCCCTGGCAGCCAGGAGGGCCAACTGTATCCTGGGATGCATCAAGCATGGCATTGCTAGTCGGTCGAGGGAAGTGACTGTCCAGTTCTACTCTGCACTGGTGTGGCCTCACCTCGAGTACTGTGTGCAGTTCTGGGAACCACAGTGCAAAAAGGGTGTTAAACTGTTGGAGAGTGTCCAGAGAAGGGCGATGAAGATGGTGAAGGGCCTAGAGGGGAAGACATATGAGGAGCGGCTGAGGGCACTGGGCCTGTTCAGCCTGGAGAAGAGGAGGCTGAGGGGGGACCTCATCGCGGTCTACAACTTCCTCGCGAGGGGGACTGGAGAGGCAGGTTACCTATTCTCCGTTATCACCAGTGACAGGACCCGCAGGAATGGTGTTAAGCTGAGGCAGGGGAAGTTTAGGCTGGACATCAGGAAGAGGTTCTTCACTGAGAGGGTGGTTGCACACTGGAACGGGCTCCCCAGTGAAGTAGTTACTGCACTAAGCCTGTCTGAATTTAAGAAGCGATTGGACTGTGCACTTAGTCACATGGTCTAAAATTGTGGGTGGACCTGTGCGGTGCCAGGAGTTGGACTTGATGATCCTTATGGGTCCCTTCCAACTCGGGATATTCTATGATTCTATGAAAGGAAAATGAAAGGGCAGTACTGCTGGATACGTAGCATACTCTCCCAGATGATGTCATGGAGAAGAACTTGGCAAGGGGAAGGAGATGCTATTTAGAGAAAATTAAATAACATTGGCAGGAGAACCCTTAACTAGGATAAGTTCATCTTTATGTTGAGCAAGGCACTTAAGAAGTTCAGCCAGAAAGAGCTGATAGCAGAAGCCCAAACTCGTAAGGAGTTTCAAACAGATCCTTTCCCCAGAATCAAAATACCCCTGAATATGGTCTTTTGAGACTGGAAAGAGACAGAAATCCTTGCCTAAAAAGGGGTGTGGGGTGGGAGGTGTGTGTAAGTGTCTGAGATACATGCCTCACCTAGGCTGGATAGGGCTAAGTACAAAAGTCCCTCAAAAGACCGCAAAGAGGTAGGCAGGTAAAAAACATGAGCTGTGAAAGGCATAACTATGGTTGAGCACTGTCTGGTCAGCTCAGGCAGAGTACCACAAGGACATGTGTCACTGAAGTGCTGGTAGGCAGGAGGGAACCTGTAAGAGGTTCTGTGTTTCAGTTCAAAAGTCATTGAACTTTTTCTCTAGAGGTTTGCGGCAGCTTCTGAGTATTAGCTATCACCAAAGCTGAAACAGAAGACAGGAGGTAAGTATGCAGCAGGCTTTAGTCGGGAAGGAGAGTACCACAGAACAATCCCCACATTTCACACACAGACTGCTATTTGGATAATCTTGTGAGATTATCTTTAAATTAATCCTTGAGTTGTAGGGCTATAGAAGATGGAGGTCACGAGTGACTTTAGCATCAGAGAAGGATGGGTAAGTTATGTCTTGGGAATGGAGGTATTAAATAATAAATGAGAAGGAAAAGCCTATTGTTCATTGGCAATGTTAATAGCAGCATGCATTTCTTCCTTGCTGAAAATACATTTTATTGGTTATACAGCTGTTATCAAGTGACTAGTAGCTGACTGGAGTACAATAATTTCTGTGCCTGACACATATCCAGAGTAATTCCTGCTTTCTGGTAGTTCAATCTTAAAATAGGAATGTTACCACTCTTCAGCTGTTTCTGTGTCTCCATCTGCACTTAAGGGGAAAACAAAAACAAAACAACAAACAAACAAACAAAACACACACAAAACAAACAAACAAACAAACAAAACAAAAAAAACTGATTCTGGCATCTCTAATAAAAAATAAATAAATGTATAAATTAGAGACATTTTACCTCCTCCTCTCTTCTTTGTTTACTTCCATGTGTTTTAATAAGTCTGGTAAAATTTTCAAATCAATTCATGCCAGGAAAACATAGATTTGGCTCCTTAGTAAGTGTGATGTCAAATGGTATTACTGGGATATGTGATCAGCACAGGTTGCAGAAGAATCTGAACCTGTAAAATAAAATGCCTTTCCTCAATGTTTGGGCACCAGTATAATTTAAATTAGGCTGCTGGTAAACAATTATTCTTTCAAGCTGTGCTTGGTCAGCTCTTCTGACTATCAGTTACTTGATTGCTGAGGCTTGCAATTTTAAGTTACTGATTACCAGCAGTGCCTGATTTGCTCACTGGATTAAGCAAGTGCAGTGGCACAACATATGAAGCAAAGTTTTTGTCCTTTATCTTTGATTGTTGCCTAAAAGGATGTAATAGCTTTTGTGGTTGTAAATCAGCCCTATAATAATCTTAGGAAATACAAAGTTTTGACACCACCTTCCAAAGAAACCATAGCAAAACAATGCAATTTTGGTCACAGTTCACTGCCTTTTGATGCAAAAGGCCATGTTAGATAACTTGAAGTCTCATAAATGAACCCACAGCTAAAGCATACATTTTTAAAAGCATTCAAGCAGCTTTCTAGACCAGAAAAGTCAGTAAAACAGTAAGACTCTATATGCTACAACACAATGTACCTGCAGCTTTAATACAGCCTTTTCGGAGGTACATGTGACAAGATACTACCAGCTCTCTTCTCTTTCTATACTCGTTATTTGATATGCATGTGTGGAATTGCTGGTGGGGAGTTCTGGATGAAGTCTGCCAGAGAGTTCCTGTCAATACAGCTGTCATGGTGTGGTTTTGGGTCACACCTCCGAGCAGTCCATGCCAAGGTACAGGAGGCAGGGAAGTTGCTAGCAACCTTTCCTTGAGTTGTAGGGCAGATGAGACGGTTCACTGGGCTGTGGCTCTCCTGTGAGCAGGCAATCTAGAGGTGAACACTTCTATAGTCCTAGTCTGGCAAACACAATTCCTGAACAGTATCTTTTATCTGATTACTTTGAGTAACTGTATTTTACTAAATTCTTAATTTTCAATAGGATAAAATACCTCACCTTAGTTTCCTCACAGTTTTATTCTGGGAATTGCAATAATGGCTGGTAAAGCTCCGTGGTGGCTGCATTTCAGTGGCACACCAGATGAAAATACCCCTGAGCACTGATGGTAAACATTTGAGTAAGGCTAGCCAGAAATCTGCACTCATGCTTGATTAGCTAGATTCTAACAAAATTCTCATGTTTGGACAGCATCTTCTTAGCCCAGGAAAGAAGCAATTAAAAACAGAGTCCTGCTATTCTCACCCATTAAGTCAGATCCCAAACATTGTTTTGCATGCATTTATGACTTCTATGAAAATTATGAATATAGTGTGTGAAGGGCTTTAGCCATATTCCCCTCTGATTCGATGAAAAGGGGAATCCATCTGATCTTATGCTGCCATTAGGCAATGGCAACTCTGTTCATCCCTGTCACAGGCAGACTGCTTTTCATGTGTTTGGATAGGGAGCTGGGAAACTAGAACAAGTGGATGGACTTTGCACAGTTTTCCTTTTTTTGACATCCAGCGGCCACTGGATGGCACTAAGGTTACCGTTTCGTTCACGAATACATTCTAACAAGCCTCACACTTTGATTTTACGAGAATCAGAAAATTGTCTGGGGCACCGGCTTTGTGTTCTTTGTCCAGACAAGTGTGAAGTCAGTTGTCTCAGTTCTTGCAGTTCAAACAATGCTTCTCCCCTCACACTTGAACTATTTTCTTCCCCCATCTTGGAAGTGCCAAGAAGTAACATTAGATGCTCTCTGGAAATCTCCACGCTACTGTGCGTGGGTCCTCAGAGCTGCAGAGAGTGCATGCTGTCTCATCACTCGGGTGGTTTAGGAAGATGTCAAATAGCCTTTTTTTTTGTATTAAAGCATGCCATTACTAAGTGACTACAGAGTCATTTCAAAGGACCTGTAAAAGCACTACAAGTGCTTTCAGATGCCTGACAGCATGTTCATTGATCATCCAGTCATCTTTATGCCTTTGATTTCTGAAGTGCCATGCTGAAAGCAAGAGAGACAAAAACATAGTACAGCACTTTCAGGAACTTTAACACCAACATCTCAAGGTATATCTCTCAGATCTTAGGGAACTGTTATCTGTTTCTGAAGATTATTAGCAAGGAATTCAGATTTACTTCTGCCACAGTTGCTGCTAATTTTTAATTATGTTGGCTGAAGATTTGAGTTATAACTGAAGAACTGAAAGGTTGTATGGCTGCTTGCTCCACTTGACAAAGCCATGTAGTGGTACACCTGAAAATGGACACGGCAAGGAATCTTGCCATCTTCAATACCTGAAGCAGAGAGAAATATTTATATGTTGTCTCAAACTATGTAAAGCTGAGCCACAAGGATTTTTATTGCATTTGACCTCCAGCCCTTTCTTTAACTGCTACCTGCTCTGAACAATTTAAAAACCCTTCATTTGAGCTCCATGTTGTATTTGATTTTGTAATCTAAGCAGCTTTCCAGGGAAATCATTCTTGAAGCTGTTAATGACAGGCAGTTTGATCTGCTTTTGAGGGGCAAGGCAGAGCTGACAAGTATTTCGTCTGCTGGGTACCTGGCCTGCTCAGAAGGCTCCTGTCATGAAAAGGGAGTGGACTGATTGTGGATCCAGAAGGAAGTGGACGGGAGGGTGGTGAGTCCCCTCTCTCATGCCTGCTATACTGGCTGGGTAGTGGTCTGGGTGAATGCGTGCAACACCTGGATGTAGAGTCAGCATGCCTCTCACAACAGATACCCAACAGGTTAAGGTGTGTTACTTAGCTCTGCAGCAATGCCCAGAAAAAGATAAAGTCGGGACATTCAGACAGTCTGAAGCAGTCGTGAATTGAGGTATCACTGTGATTCACTTAACTAGATCCTGAGTGCTTGATCCTTTTCAAGCCTCTTCAGAATTCTCGTTTAAAATTGTTAGTTTTCTCAGCTCTATTTCCTCAGACTTTAGCAGATTCAGAAGTCTTTCAGCAGGGGAACAGAGTCACTTTGCCAAAGCATTATTTGAAATGTACTGGCTTTCAGAAAGGATTTCCAGCCTGTATATGTAATCAATATTAGAAAAGACTGAGCACTTAAGGGATCATTTTTGGATGTCTGTTTAAATGCTTGTTCCAATAAAGCAGATACACATACAGGCGATGAAGCACCTAAAAGTCATAAATATTTATTTCACTACCCCTTAATTCTTCTAAAATCAGACACTAAGAAACTCAATAAATATTAACCTGTGCACTTTTACTTCAGTGTAATCACAAATGTAACAGCCTGCTTGTTCTTGCTAAAAATGTGCATTGCTTTACTATGGACAGGGAATTTGAGAAAAGAGGCTAATTTATTGAACTTTTTGAATGGATAGACTTGGTGCTTGTACATAAAATCCCACACTGTATTGGGAGGTTTAATAAACAGACATGGCCAAAAGATCATTGGGAATGAATGCAGTTTTAGAACGCTAGATAGTAGTGGAATGTGGTTCTCTTTTAAGTGACTGTTCTTCTGAGAATACCATAACATCATTTTAAATATTTTTTAAGCTCTGTAATAGGTCTTCATTTTGCAAGCAGCTCAGTATTCTGCAATCAATCTGAGTTCAAGCTTGCTGGGTACCTAATACCTTTGAGAGAATTATGTTCAGTGTGACTTTCAAAGTATTTCCAGAACGTCTGCCCCAACACCTAAGGAAGCTGTGTTTGATGTGGTATATAGCTAAGCAGCAAGCTGCCACAGAGATTTGGGTACCCAAAGCAATCTTAATGTCATGCTGCTTTGAGCCAATACATCCTCCTACTTAACCTGCTCTCAGTTTTTGATTCTGTCTCTTTGTTATAAATGCACACTTCTAAGTGCTTCTATTTATATATTTTTGACTCCTGAAGAACAGCTGTGGCTCTTTAACAAATTAATGAAGACAAAAAATGTAGTTAGAAGGATCCTTTGGGCAAGAGAGGGAATAGTTAAATTTTACCGAGCTTTTGACTCAGACTGGACTGTTTGGCTCTTTTGACAAAGCTAACTGTGTACAAAAAGGGACGCACTTGACAAAACAAGTGTTAGTTAACTACAATGCAGTCCTCTTTAATACTTCATTTGAAAGACCTGCCATACTGTCAGAAATCTGCTGTATGAAGAAAATAATTAGTTCATATTCCTAAAAATCTGAATGTTAAACTGACCATTTCTGGATTATGTAGACATGTTTTAAAGCATTCATGCCTAAATAATTTTGAAAGCAAATCTAGAACAAAACTACACACGGATTAAATTACCTTAAGGAATGAAGATGACATTTCTAATCAATAGCAACTCCACATGGTGTGTGTGGTGGTGATGAGGATGGGAGGGGGGATGCATTCACTCTGTTGCAATCTGCAGTAGATACCAAGTTTTTTCTGCACAGCATTGTAAATATTGAAGCACATGATGTCTGCATGGCAAAAGCTGGTGCTTCATTCTGAGCAGCTCAGGTAACATGTAACACTTCTCCTTGGTTCTTTCTTGTTTGTTCAGGGACTTTATTTCCAAGATATGCATACAGACATTGCTTATGCTCTGATCTTGCAAACTGATACCTGTAAAAAATACTTATGATGTTTAAGTGGAAGAATGCTCAAACCACTCTTGCACGTGAAATTCAGAATGATGACTAACTTTAAAAAACTCTCTTGAATAATGTATGTTGGGGGAGCACCTGTACCAATGAGCCAAGCCATCCAAACAGGACCGGTACTGGCAAAGGGAAGAGACAGACAATAGCTCCCTCTAGACAGCAGCCCTCTAGGCACAGCATCTAGGATGCCAGAGCTGAAAGAATGCACTGCAAATTTGCAGTATAAAGGCCTGGAACATGTATTGGCAGTGCAATACTGTTATACTCAGGTGAGGTATATTACCTTGTCAGTGTGCATGGTCATGTTGCACAAGCAGAGATGGTACTGTATAGCAAACACAGCTCAGGCTCCTGAGACATGCAGCATGCTGGAAAATGTGCAAAAATGTCACAAAGTAGCATGAATGATAATCCAATTTAACTTCAGTCCTAAAAAATGAAGGTTATTCTCCTATCAATACATGGGCATTAAAAGCTTAGATTCAAGCTGGAAGTGTTGATAGAGAAGATGTGTTGACTGCATGCAGGATGATACTCAACTGGAATCGTACAATAAAAACTGTAATCAGAAGTTCTTGCCTAATGAAGTCTGCTGTGAAATATCAAAGCAGAAGGGAAAAGTGTGATATTTTATAGGGGAACGTAATTGGAAGCTTATCCAAATTCCTTAGAAGTATACATCCCTAGGTTTCACTGAGATGAAGTGGGTCACAGCTACTTACACATGCAAATACATGTGCATCTTCAGGTTTTTATGATCTTCTGAACCTCAAAGCTAGAAACATCTTCCCAGATCCCGGCAGCAGAGATACAGGCCTGGAGCTGGGAAAAACACTCTTTCAGGGTGGAACAAAGGTAACAGAGGAATAGTACCTGGCATATGCAGAAGAAACATGCAGTATATTCAGAGGTAAAACAGAGTTGTATATTAATGAGAAAAGGGCGAGAAATAAAAGCATATGAGCAAATTATATAAATGACATCAACGAGATCCTAATAAAAGCAAGTAGAAACTATCAACATTAACATCCCATCCCTCAGTATTATTAGTAGAGCTGATGACTTTATCTGTAGTCCTCAATCCTTTTTATTCTTCTGTTTTTAAATAATTAGACCTAGACTACTAATGGGAGCCTCCTGGTCTTCTTGCTGGCTGTGAACTGTGCAGCTTTTCCACTGCTATGCCAGAACAACCCCCCTGTGATGTCCTTTATGGCTGCAGGCATTGATTTTGAAAACCAAAGACAGAAACAAACAACAGGTTTCTTCGCAGAAAAGCACACCCCCCGACCCTCCATGGAAAGACAATGTGGAGATGAGAAGACAGCAAAAACAGCATGGGCTGATGTCAGTGCAATTTCTATGGGTTGACAGGCATTGGGAAACTGTTGCATCCATACTAGGGCTCCAAAAAGACCTCCCTGCAGTGCTCGTAACATACTGAGATCACACCAGGCTGGGGGTGATTCCAATACAAACCTCTGCTTAAATCAGAGCACCTGAGAAAGTGCTGGGTGCAAAGCATTCTTAACTTTTACCAGGGAAAGGAAAAAAGAGGGACTGCTGCCTCTGCTCCTCCTTTAACCTGAGCCTCCCCTTACCTTCTGGCTCCATGCCCCTGACCAACAGTATTGCACTACCAACGTTGGATAGCAGCCCATGGCTATGTACTGATTGCATAGCTTCAGAGCTGAGGCTGCTCCAGGCTGCTGGGATGCGTCCTGGCTGCCTGGAGGAGAGCTTTTGCTGGCTGTAGCAGCCCCAGCAACTTCTGTGCTGACCAGGTGGCTATGGCACAGACAATGTTCTCTTGCTCATCAGGGCAGGGCACAGCCTGGCTTCCTGCAGCCAGCAGCAGCACCAGGCCGTGACTCTGCACACCGGGGATCTGGGCGCCACCATGGCCAGGCCGTGCCCAGCAGGGCAGGCTGGCAGGAGGGCAGAGCCCCGAGGCGCAGGGGCACAGGGGGCGCTGAGCAGGAGGCCAGGCCTGGGGCGATGGGCATGGGCACGGGCTAGCCCCGGGCACTCCCTGGCACCAAACCTCTCCCTGGGAGCAGCGGCAGAGCACGCGCTTTCAGGGGGAGCACAGCAGTGGTGCCGGGCACCTGGGGAAGGAAGTGCTGAGAAAAACACCCCAGCCCTCCTGGCAAAGCGTGGCATCGCCGCGCCCCAATCCCACCAGACCTCACTGCGGGCACGCGAGGAAGTGGTGGGCACAGCAGCAAGAAGAGGAGGAGATGGCAGCAGGGGTGGGGATGGCGACACCAAATATGTTGTGAGCAACACGGAGACTTTTCACGTAGCTTCATTGGCTTTATTTCCTGTGTTTGCTACATTTGTTTCCTGAGGGCCTTCCAGTGCTCCTAGGTGCCGGCGTGTGCCCCGTCTGCTGGCCGGGCCCGGTTTCTGCCAGCTCCTGGGGCACTGGCCTAGTGTTGCCGGCGGGGTGGCCTCTTCTTGGATGGCGGTGCAGAGGCCTGGGAGGTGGGGGCCCTCCTCTTCGGGGCTCGCCGGGGCCCCCTTTGTGGATGGTCCCTGCTCTGCTGTGCTGTGGAGGGTCCCGCAACAGCCTCCGGTGGCTCCTCCTGGGGCTCTTCTTGATTCCTGGGGACAGGAACCAGGCTGGATGGGGGGTGGCCGGGACCCCCTTGAAGGGCAGCAGTGGAGGTGCCTGGGAGGTCCTCCGCGTTGGTTCCACTGGGGCTGCCGGAGGGCTCTGGGCTGTGGGCAGGAGTCCCCGCTGGGGAGGCTGCAGGGCCTGGGGCTGCTGCGGGGTTGCCCTCCTGTTCCCCAGCAGCACGGGAGCTCCCCAGGCCCAGCAGGCGGTGGGCCTCCCTGCTGCATCGCTGCACGGTGATGGCAATGAGACGCTGCACAAAGCTGCGTGCGTGGCTTTGCAGGGAGGTGCGTATGAGCAGGGTCAGGGCCTCCTGGTCGAGGCCAAGGAAGCACAGGCTGGAGATGACCAAGTTCAGCGCTGCAGAGGCTTCCCTGCCATCAGCCCCCAAGAGTTGTCCCAGCTCCTGGCACAGCCAGGGCAGCAGGGGCTGCAGCATCTCTGGGTGCAGGCGGAAGAGGGAGGCCCAGATGCAGGGGTGGAGGCCGCCCACAGGAGCTGTAGGCACCGGTTCTGCAGCCTGTGGTCGGGAGGCTGCTGGGCGACGGAGTCTGTGTGTGGCTGGGCGGCCGGGAACTCTCTCTGCCTGCTGGGCGATGAGCGGTGCCTCTGCAGGTAGTGGGATGATGAGCTCCTCGAAGCTGTCATCGGCCCGCACCGAGTGCACGATGGAGCTGACTCTCCTCTTGCAGAGGGGGCACTCGGGCTTGTTGTCCACCCACTGCTGGATGCATCGGAAGCAAAACTGGTGGAGACATGGCATCACACAGCTGGCGTTGTCCCAGGTGTCAAGGCAAATGGGGCAGCGACTGTCCAGCACCGTGGCCATGCTCTCCAGCTGCGGCAGTGGGCTGGGTGGAGCAGGGGATGAGGGGCTGCTCCTCCTCACTGGCGCTGCAGCAGCAGGTGTCACCCTGCAAAAGGCAGAGAAAAGGCCATGGTCATTGGCTGATGTGGGGGCTGCTGGAAGAGCTGTGCAGCTCCCTCAGGGAGGAAACCCTTCCAGCTGCCCAGGGGGAGGTGTCCCTGCAGTGCTCACCTCTGCTGCTGCGAGCGCTCCTCTTGGGTCTCCCGACGGCGCGAACGAGGCAGGGCCGCGGGAGAAGCTCTGATGGCTCTGGGAAGGGCACTGAGAGCTGCTGCAGCAACTCCCAGGGCACGACACCAGCACCAAGGCCAACCTTGCTCCTCACTCCAGACCTCACGTAAACGCTCAGCCGGAGTGCGGGCTCTAGCCAGCGGGGTGGGCCTCTGCGCCTGTGTATAAGCAGTGAGGGCCACGCAGTCACAATCCATTGCACACAGACATCACAGTCCATCGCTTGGAGACGCCAGCAGCCACCCGTAGGAGATATCATAATGGGCCATCCTCACTCCGGCAGCTCTCTGGCCCCAGATTGCGAGGCCTGCTGTAAAGGAGGCCAAACAATGAACCAAAACAAAAGAAAACAAAAAAAATATCAAAGCTGTACCCATGAGAAGGGAGAAAGTCAGCTAGCTTTGGGAGCTGCTGGGCTTGAGCAACCTTGCTGCAGCCTTCTTTCCTCTCTCTAAAAGTGCTATCAGTGCTTTTCAGGGAAAGAAATAATTGAGAGTCATCACTGTGCATTGGAGTTCCTCTCTGCTTGGGCTGTGTGCAAGGGGGGCTGAAGAAGTGGAGACTATGGTTGCTGGGCCACCCTGAGCATTGTCAACCCTGAGAAGCATCCGTCAAGGTTGTCTGCAAGGAGATGACAACAGAAGACATCCCATCAGCATCCTTGTTTCAGCTGTAACCATGCAATCATCCATGCAGCAGATACATAATGTCACTAATTCAACTTTGATAAAGAGAAGGCAGTGAAGTCTCTGGACCAGTTTTGTACTCTGAGGAATACTTAATGGGTAACATGGGCATGCTCAAATAAGAAGCTTTGAAGTTCTAAACCAAATTGTGGTTTTGCACAAAAAAAAAAGAAAAAAAAAAAAAAAGCTTTTAATGTTTAAAAAGAAGTTTCTTACACAGCATTTCCAGTAAAAGATGGCTAAGTGCTGCTGGGGTTAATGGCCCAAGGTAAAAATTCTATCAGCTTTCTCAAGTTGCTGTTAATCTGAAGGAAATGTACTGTGCTCTAATTGCTTAATTAATTAAATGAACCCTGTACTTGAATATCACTGAAGAGAGATTGTAAGATTCCATTTCAGATGGCTATGGTAGGTGTTTTAGCAAAGCCAAGCCTCTTGACAATTACATCAATCTGGTTAATTAATATGTAATTTTTTTTGAACATGGTCAAGAGATGATTTTTACTTTTTGTACCAGCATGAACATGATGGTAGATCTTAATGGTTCTTATGGTTCTCATCCATGTTAATCCAAGAAAACTGATAGTTTACCAGTTGCAGGGACTGATGTGCATTAAGAAAACTGAAGAGCAGACAAATGAGCAATAACGTCCACACACACATGTGCGCTTACTATCTTATGACAAAAAAAAAGTTGAGTGACTAGTACAACTGAGCTGGAATTGCCTCTATCTTGCTCTCTTTTCTGGACTGTCTTGCTTTCACTCCTCTGGAAAAGAAGTTATGTTGCTCAATAGGATCATTCAGCCTTGCAGTAGAGAGCTGCTGACATGCATAGAATCATAAAATATCCTCAGTTGGGTGGGACCTACAAGGATCACCTCCTGGCTCCATATAGGACTACATAAAAATTAAACGATATGTCTGAGAGCATTGTCTAAATGCTTCTTGAACTCCAGTAGGCCTGGGACCATGACCACTTCCCTGGGCAGCCTGTTTCAGTGCCTGACAATGCTGTCAGTTAGGAAAAGCCTTTTCCTAACACCCAGCCTGGCCCTCCCCTGTCCCAGCTCCATGCCATTTCCTCGGGTTCTGTCGCTGTCCTCAGAGAGCAGAGCTCAGTGCCTGCCCCTCCACTCCCTTCGTGAGGGAGCTGCAGGCCGCCATGAGGCCTCCCCTCAGCCTCCTCTGCTCTAGGCTGAACAAACCAAGGGGCCTCACCCGCTCCACATACATCTTCTCCTCTAGATCCTTCCCCATCTTTGTTGCTCTTTGGAGACTCTGGAACAGTTTTATGTCCCATATGTTTTTATATTGTGGTGCCCAAAGCTGCACACAGTACTCGAGGTGAGGCCACACCAGAGCAGAGCAGAGCAGGACAATCCCTCTCCCTTGACCAGCTAATAGTGCTGTGCCTGATGCATCCCAAGGTACAGTTGGCCCTTTTGGCTGCCAGGGCACACTGCTGGCTCATATTCATTTCACAATTGACCAAAATTCTCAGATCCCTTTCCGTGAGGTTGCTTTCCAGTTTATCATCCCCCAGTCTGTAAGTATAGCCAGGATTATCCTGTCTCTGGTATAGAATCCAGCACTTCCTCTTGTAAAATTTCTTACTATTGGTGATTGCTCAGCCCTCTAATCTATGAAGATCTCTCTGCAAGACCTCTTTACCCTCAAGGAATTCAGCAGCTCCTCCTAATTTATTATCATCAGCAAAATTCCTTAGTGTGCATTTGACTCCTGTCTCATGATCATTTACAAAAGCATTAAAGAGAACTGGCCCTAAAATTGAGCCCTGAAATTGAGTCCTAAAAATCGGCATCATTTCTGTATCACAGCTACATGACTTCCTCGTAACAGCTGCATCACATCTGTAATGACTGGCAGTGAACGTGAAATACAAGGACTCCAGAAGATCAAAGAACTTGCACTTGGCAGACCTTACTGTGGAGAAATACCTCACCGTTTCAAGCACCATAACACAGAAAATTTACAGTGTCTGTAAAAAGTCTGTCCTTTTACCTTGTCCTCAACATGATTATGGATATCTTGCCAACTTCTGCAGATTCCTTAGCTATCCTCGTGTCACTGTTCCAGTGGACATGGGATAGGAATGAAGAAAAGACTGGAGATTTAATTGGCTGAGGAAATAAACCCCATACCCATCTTCCCTCCAGTGTCTCAGAGCCTGGTGCTACACCAGGATGGTCTCCCTTACGCAGAGTTAAGAAGGTACAAAAGGCAGAGCAGAGCTGTCTTTACCCCTATTAAAACTATAAAAGAGTTAGCCCAAGGCTTTCTGAGTGATCTTGGATGTAAGAGAATACAAGAGAAGGGATTTCACTGGAAGCATTATCTTGCTGACAGCCAAGCACTGGGGTCCTGGGATCTTTGCAAGGTGCTGGTGGTCGTTCTTGTCATAAACTTCACAACTGAAATACGGATGATGGGATTTTTTTTTTTTTGGCAGACTCTCCAGTAATCACTGCCAGACCTTGCAGGGAAACTACTGCCAGATTGAAAGTAGAATGAGTCTTGCACGTAAAGAAAGCACAGTTATTGATATCCAGATCTTGTTTGCCTTAAGACTAAACTAAGGTGCTACAGGAACACAGCATATATAAGTGGTCTTTGGTATTGAAGATCCCTTGGAGTACTGCCATAGTGAAATGGGGTTTGACATAAATGAAAATGTTGATAGCCTGCCAAGTAAGCTATGAATAAAATTGACCACTTTGGATTTAGGGTGGCTAAATTAGACAGATGCCATCTTACAGCTGGAAAAGGTAAAATTAATTCTAATGAGACCCTCTTTAAGCTCCCTTTTTTGTTTTAGAATTTTCTTTTTTTAAGTGTTACCAGATTTTTTCCTTCTTCCAGTAGGAAATAAAGATGATAGAAATATTAAATATGAGCTTCTACTGTATAGATAAGTATGAAATAAAATGTAAACATCTGATTTCTGGAGGACTACTTAAGTGTCATATGGTTAATACTTTGTTTGCTGTATGCAGAAGTCATGGGGCCACATTTTGTGTTAATATACACAGCCGAGTGATAAAAACTTTACAACGAGACTTGAGTTTTAGCTGGCATTGATAAGAAAGCCCCACAACTACAGAATATTTAAGAGGATGAAGGCATGAAATGAGTATCAAGGCACTTTGAAATAGATCATGTCAAACTCAAGTGTTGGCCACAGATTTACAGACGGCTTTACGTGGTCCTTATTTGTATCTGAAAGATTTGTTCTAGCAGACAAAAGGATCAAGCAGCAAATGCAGGTGGGATCTTACACAAACTATGCTCTTCTACACCTAGTAAATCCTTTTGTCTTACACATGGGTCCCATAACCTTGACAATATCCATTTCAAGGATGGTGTTTTCTGAACATTTCGATACTTGCCACTGAAGCACTTTCCTCAAGATCAGGCTGTAGACTCTTGAGTGCTAAAGTCAGGGCTCTGAGTCCACCAGAAGCCTCTACTTGCCACACTTAGCCTGCCACTGTCTTCCTCTGCAATCTTCCCATCTTTTACAAGGAAGTAGACTACCAGTAGCGAGCACTGTTAATGTAACAGTGGAGAACAACTGTGAAAAATCAGTTATTTCCAAACTTGCTGTTGGGAATCCCCTCTCTTGCATTTGTTCCAGTGCCTTACCACCTGCAGAGTAAAGAATGTCTTCCGTATATTAATCTAACTCTACCATAAAAGATGGTAGATTTAAATTTGATTAGATTTAAGACATTTGATAAGATTTAAGCCATTAAACCTTGTCCTATCACTACAACCCCTGACAAAAAGTCCCTCCTCAGCTTTCCCATAGGCCCCTTTAGGTACTGGAAGGCCGCTATAAGGTCTGCCCTGAGCCTTCTCTTCTCCAGGCTGAGCAACCCCAACTCCCTCAGCCTGTCTCCATTGGAGAGGTGCTCCAGTCCTCTGAGCATCCTAATGGCCCACCTCTGGCCTTCTTCTAATACGTCCATGTCCTTCTTGTGCTGGGGGCCCCAGAGCTGAATGCAGCGCTCCTGGTGGGGTCTCACAAGAGCAGAGCAGAGGGGGACAATCACCTCCCCAGCCCTGCTGGCCACGCTGCTTTTGATGCAGCCAGGATACGGTTGGCTTTCTGGGCTGCAAGCACACACTGCTGGCTCATGTTGAGCTTCTTGTCAACCACCACCCCCAGGTCCTTCTCTTCAGGGCTGCTCCCAATTCATTCTCTGCACAGGCTCTCTTTATCCTTGGCATTGCCTCAGCTCAGATGCAGGACCTTGCACTTAGCCTTGTGGAACCTCATGATGTTCACACAGGCCCACCTCTCACGCTTATCCAGGTACCTCTGGATGGCATGCCTTCCCTCCAGCGTGTCATCCCTTCCCACACAGCTTGTTGTCATCAGCAAACTTGCTGAGGGTGCACTCAATCCCACTGTTCATGGCACCGACAAAGATGTTAAGCAGCACTGGTCTCAGTACTGATCCCTGAGGAACACCACTTGTTACTGATCTCCACCTTGACATTTAGCCACTGAGCACAACTCTTTGAGTGCAACCATCCAGCCAATTTCTTATCCACTGAGTGGTCCATCTGTGAAATCCATGTCCATTCAATTTAGAGACAAGGATGTTGTGGCGAACAGTGACAAATGTTTTGCACAAGTCCAGGTAGGTAATGCCAGTTGACCTTCTGAAGCTATGTTGGCTGTCCCCAGTCACCTCCTTATTTTCCGTATGCCTTAGCACAGTTTTCAGGAGGATCTGCCCTATGATTTTGCCGACATAGAGCAGATTGACTGACCTGTAGTTCCCTGGGCCTTCCTTTCTTCCCTCTTTAAAAATGGGGTTATGTTTCCCCTCTTCCAGTCAGCAGAAACTTTGTGGGACTGCCACGACTTCTCAAATAGGATGGACAGTGGCTTAGCAACTACATCTGCTAGTTCCTTTAGGACCCATGAATATAACTCATCAGGTCCCATGGACTTCTGCAACTCCAGGTTCCTTAGATGATCCTAAACCTGATCTTCTCCTACACTCAGTAGCTCTTCATTCTTCCAGTCCCTGCCTTTGCCTTTTGGGGCCTGGGCCGTGTGGCTGGAGCCATCATTACTGAAGACTGATGCAAAAAAATCATGAAGTACCTCAGCCTTCTCCATATCCTTGGTGACCAGGTGTCCTGTTTCCTTATGGAGAGGGCCCATAATTTCCCTAATCTTTCTGTTATCACTGATGTACTTATAGAACCCTCTTTTATTGACCTTGACATCCCTGGTCAAATTTAATTCTAAACGGGCTTTGGCTTTCCTAACCTGATCCCTGGCTGCTTGGACAATGTTTCTATATCCCTCCCAGGGTACCTGTTCTTGCTTCCACTCTCTGCAGGTCTTCTTTTTCTGTTTAAGCTTGGTCAGGAGTTCCTTGTTCATCCAGGTCTCCTAGCATTTTTGCTGATGTGACTGATTTTGACTTCCTCTAGTAAAATTCAATTTCTAGTACTTCTTACTGGTTAGGTTAACATCAAGCAATGTTCATTGCCTGGCAAAACATATTTGTCTGCATGTCCACAGGAGGGGGCAGTTGAATAAAATTTTAAGCAGTTTGCTGCATAGATGCTTTTTCATACTTTATTTTGTGTGTAGTGTTTCTGTGTGTTGAAGATAGGGGAAAACTAAGAGATGAAGCAAGTGCATGGAGACAGACTGAGTAGCCCACCGATTCATGAAGCAGTCTGTTGAGCTCTTCTAATATGAGGATTTTGCATTGTTTCAAGTCAAGTTTTGCTTCAAATCAACTAATGCAATGCACACACAAAAAGTAATCTACTAAAGTAAATAACAAACTGAGTCATATAGTTCCTCGGGCTGAAAATTCTGTCCTCTGCTTCAGAGGTCAATAGATCTATGGCACTTTACCAGGAAGCCATTTTTTTTTTTTTAACATGATTAATGTGCTTACTTATTTACCTAAAATGAGAAAGCTCCTTACTTTTTGCTATTTCCTGAAACAATTTCTTCTCCTGTTGTTAAGTGGTAGCTGGTATGACTTCTACTGTCTTCCAGACACACTACAACAGACAGAAACTGTAGCTTGAAAACAGGTCTTGTAACAAGAGGGCTTACGTATGGCAGGGAATTAAGACAGGACTAAGGAAAGAGAAGACAGGAAGTAGTGAAGGTCCATTATTAATTTTTATTGTATTAGTATTATTCCTGCTGGTGACATATGCATAATCAATTAAATTAATTACTTTGCTGCTGCAAATCTCATGAACTCAATGTAGAGGAACAGATTTACAGGTTGTTTGTTTTTTTAAGAAAAACTTTCATCTTTTCTTGATGACAGCATGGCTTATATTTCAAAACCCTCCCAGCACTGGTCTAACTGCTCTTTCTGACAGCTGCAATCAAGTTGCTGTTTGTCCAACTGCTAACACTTCTCCCAGTGAAATGCTGAGTGAGTGCACTGGGAGCAAAATTGAAGTATAAGCTCCCCTAGGATACCACTCTAAGAGATTACTGTAGGAATATAGAATGATTCTTGGTCTGAATAAGCAGTGACTTATCAGGGCCAGTACAAGATGCCCTTTTCATGTTATGTGGCAACTATGGGGGAGCAACAAGGACCTGACTTGCCTGAGCCCAAAGAAGTTAGCGGAACCTAAGCCTCATTGTTAAAACTTATGCCAAAAGCTCTTCTGTTAATGTCTTTGATTTTTCACAAAGACATTTTATCCAACCTCAAAGCTCTCAAGTGTCTGAAAACTATTCAAGGTCAGCTACAAGAACACTTTCCACTTAATATCCCTGCTTCTCAGAGATTGCATCTGCAGAACTAACTATGGCTGCTTGCTATTTGTGTGACAAAGCTATGACCATATTCTTTGATTCTTTTCAAGAAAGAGACAGCTGCTTGGCTGCACTGACAGCAATGCATTTTTAAATTCCTGAGACTCCAATTAAAAACTGGATTGGTTTCCAAACCACTATTAGCGGCACACCAGGGGATAAGGATTTTAATTTATTTTCATGAATATAAAGCTTGTCTCTTTATTTGTGTCATAATGATGAGAAGAGAGTGTACCACAAACAAGCCTTTCTATTTAACAGTGAGAAATAGTGTCCCCCAAACAAAGTGGAGATTGTGATTAGTGTTTTTCCCCTTGTAATATGTCTACATTACAGGAGTTGGCACTGGTGAGACATGCATACCATTAGGAGATGTGATCCAATAAAACAGCTGGCAAAATTTCTGAGCACACTCTGCCTTGTGTCCAGCTCACTAATTTTCTATGAGACAAGACTTAATATTCCTGAGCTTGTGGGATCTCTCTCCACATCAGACAGCCAATTATATAAAATTTCTTCTTCCTATTTTGTTTCAGTATTACCTAAGGAGTGGACTTGGTAGTACTTTTCATCATATGACTGCTCCTTACTGGGTTCTGCTCAGGAAATGAGATGATGCAGTGAGCTGTAGCAACACAGAAACATGTTCTGCCCTGGCTCTGCCTAAGCCTGCTCTGCCAAAGCCTTCAGCATTGGCTCAAATTCTTTCTTCTTGATAGTGATTACAGAGGACTCCCACTAAGCTCAGAGTAATTAAACCAAATTTTCAGTGCTCTGGCAACATGCATCCTATCCCTTCCCTTCCTGTGTTTTGTGTGGGTAGACATGAGTCCAGTTTTCAATGAGAGACTGGAGAACTACTGTCTCTATAGGTACCAGCAAAATACTACTCTATAACTGTGCCTGATACATCACTGATTGCTAAAAGCAGAGTCATATTGTGGGTGTCAAAACCAGTGAGATATTTGCAGGTGTCAGTGCACGTCTGGGCTCAAAGAGGTAAAAAAGTGATTTCAATGTCCAATTCTAAGGAAAGAACTTGAATAAAGAGAGCATTAGTCCTCTTCGCAGGTTCAGCATAGTACTCCAGACAATCAGGGGCACATTCCAACCATAAAGAAGGACAGCTTCATCAAGTTATGCTCACTGGCACAGGGTACTTTGATCCATTTTAAACTTCAGTTTAAACTCTAATCTTTAAGAACTTGTAGACATATTCAAGGAATAAAAGTCCAAGGACCAACTGTTAAGACGACAACATCTTTTGCTTAGGAAGTCTGAGCCTGTGATATCCAGAGGCGGAGACCCAGTGGAAGAAGTTCCTGCTTGTGGTGTTCATCTGGTCTTTTCCCACATGCTGTAGTCAGATGGCTTATGTGGGGCTTTGGTCCTGGTAGTGCAGCTGCCATTTTTTCCTTCTCTCTGAGCAGGTGCTGCTGAGAGGTCCTCATGCACCTAAGGCCAAGGTCTCAGGCACACTTACACTCCTTAGTTCAGGTATCTTAGTATCAAAGGACAGGATAATTGATTTAGTTTTCATCTACCTTCAGAGCAAAGGCAATGCTGTACAGAGAAGCTGAGTCTGAAACACATTTCCTTCTGTGTAGGTTGCAACATCTCTGCAATTCTGAGATTGTCACTGTCTGAAATGCAAAGAAGAAAGCCAGTTTAAAGTCAACCCCAGCAATAAAACACTTCAGCATCTTTTGGCTCTCTCCTTCCTTGCCCCCACATTTTACTGTCTTCTACCGCAAACCCAGAAGTGATGGCATTGAAAACACCAAGGAAGATCCTGAAGAGAAATGAAATGCCTGATAATGGATGGAGGAAAGCAGAATCCAGTATTTCAGTAATGAAAACTGAGCAGTCTAATACAAGGAGATTCTTAAAGTCTTAATTTTGCTCCTCACCAAAGGTTGTGTGATGATTCCTCAGAAGAAAGCAGCAATAGGTGCTTAACAATGTAGAAAATCTTTCCCTTCCACTTGAATCCTGAAGAGCTGCAAAGGGTTCAGATTCAAATGTCCCTTTTCCTAGGAGACAGCCCACTGCAAGAACTTAAAAGGTTCAGAAAACAAGAGTAATTCTTTTCCTCCATCACAATGATTGGAGCTGTTTGAAGAAAACAAGAAAGAAAATCAGAAAGGAAATTCAACATCCCCAGTGCTCCCAAGAATTTTGTAGGCAAGGCCAGAAAAACAGACTCAGCTGCAAGAGGAAAATGATTTGTTCAAATGTCTCTTTAAAGGAGAAGTTCAAAGTCATTGAAGATTTACCAGTTATTTGCTTGACAGGATTGTGTTTCAACCAAACAAAAAATAAAGAGAAGTATCTGGAGGAAAACCAGAGAGGGCAGACTGGGAAGACAGATTTTGACTCCTTTCAGTTGCAGGAGTATACTTGCAAGCTTCGTTTGCTGAATTTTTTCCCACCTGAAATGTTGCACCAGGAATACTGACAAATTGATAACCAGAGCACCTTTCTAGCTGCTCTACATAAAATGGCATAAGGTAAATATAGGAAGCAGGGAACAGCTGTTGCAATCATTTGATGGACAACTTCATTTTCAACTAGTTTTGCACATCCAACCCAAGCAGGTGGAGATGAATCTCTTATGGCAATCTATTTACACTGCTCATTGGGATATTTCATATGAAATACATTCGTGTTCATGAATACATCCTTTAGACCACTGTATTCCTGCAGGATCCCTAGGAAGTGCCAACCTAGCATCAGTGCACATGGAGCCTGATTCCAGTTGCACTTGAGTGATATGTTTTTAAAAATAAGCCATAAAACCACTGACAATCCACTGGGCCAGATAAAGGATCATTCTTGTCCATATCTGTTCTTAGAAGCAAAGATGGGTTGGGATGAATTGCTTCAGGGACTTCTTGAATGATCTCCACCTGTTTCCCTTTGTTTCCTTCAAAGAAGTAATTAAGAGAAAAATGTAGGGTATCATATGATAAGGGTAAGGATTTGGATTATTATGTATTAGGTTGGAATTGGGATGCTGGGGTCACTTTTCACAAGTACCTAGAATAAAACATTTCAGTGGTATAAGAAATACCAACAGGTGTAAACTTTAAAACGACTACTTTTAAACTCAGCAACAAGATCTTGCCTTAACTGTCAGCAATTACGCAAAGATGAATGCTTTTATGTTTGAGACGGAGGATTGAGAGAAGAGAACAAAGAGACTGTGGACAGTTACCATACATATTTCCATCTGCAAGTGACTGGGAAGAATTAAAAATAAAATAGTTTTATTGCAGCCTGCCTGTACTGCTTGACAGGGCTCTTGCTATGTTTATTGTATGACTGAAGGCCGTGTCATGGCCTTTATCGGTTTCTCAGTTTTACCAAGTGGTGAGACCAATTCCTTTATTTTTAATATCCTTTTTATCTGTCTATCTGTACACATATGATGTGTGTGTGTATATAAATTGCTACTTATTGTGCTAAGGTGAATTTGCTAATACAAAGTATACTACTTCCAAGCCATAATATATACACTATTTTGGAAGCTTCATCTTCACATAATACCAGGATTTACAGATATCCCTACAGAGTCAGATAAAGCAGCCTTCAATGTTTGTTTCTAATTTTCCAAATCAGAGTCAGAAGCTTTAAAATTTCCATAATATCTCCCTTCTTGTACTGCAAGTAGCTGGAGACTACCTGGGCAGTGCCTGGAAGGAAAGATTTACAGGGATTGTAATACTCATTGCAAAAACACAGATCTTGGTTTCTTTATCCCCTTTCTGGCTTCATTCTTCCCTGATTTTAAAATAACTACCTTGACTAACAATATTTGCAGTTTAATTCTTAAAGAACTACATGTGTAATCTACCCAGCTAGAAACAAATCTTTGAAAAAAAAAATAAGACGGCAGGCTGAAAAATGAAGTGGTGGAACTAGAATTGTTGGATTCTTCTGGTTTTCAGCATCTTGTTCAGAAAGAACAAAAAATCTTGTTACAAAATGTGCTATGTGCTTAAGAAAAACCTTGGAAATGATGCTGTTATTTGTTTTTGTCTAGGTAAAACATTCAGAAATAGCGTTGCAAGAAAACTATACAGTTTAGACCTGTTTTAATGCAATGGAATCATCATTTGGTGACACCCTTTATTCATGAAGAAATTAGGCCATTTGTAATGTAGTTGAGAAAGTTTGAATATGTAGGACTGGGAGAAAATAAGAGAAAAGGAATGAGGCTGATTTCTTTCTTCACAATTGCTGCTGGTTGTATTCAGACAACCCTGATGATATTTGTACTTCCCCAGTCAATGTTAAACACGGAGTCTTCTTTGAAATGTCATAGATAGCATTATCAGGTAGTTTTGTTTAAAGAGAACAAAGTATATCATATTACATTTTGAAGTGGGAAACAGGAAAAACTGCTGTTTGTGTAATCTTGTGTATCAGGATGCCACTCCATTACATACAGCATTGGATTATACTTTGAAACAAAACTATGTGGGAACCTGCAGCTGCTTATCTTACATCTGAATCCATGGAAAGAGAGCAGGCATCCAAAATAGTTGCTGATGTCCACCCTACCTTCTAACCATACAAGTGGTTGCAATTAGTCTGCACTCCAGAATTCATCATTTACAGGAATTTTCTTTAGCTATCTTCAGAGATTTGTGACAGACATCTCCAGATTAGTTCCCTTAAAATTGCAGTGCATGCACCTGAACTATCTTAAGCCAGCTTCTCTTCACTCTACATGTTGATTACTGGTTTCTCCTTCAATGGAGAATATAACGTGACCAAACTTGTCAAATATGTTAGATAATGGAGCCAGTCTGTGTCTACTGTGCATGGTGTCTTGGAACAGTCACTCTTTCTGTTAACATTCATTGTTTGGCGGCATGTTTTAATGCCTGGATTGGTGTCCATTAGGTGACATTTAATTCAGGACACGCACTGTATTGGAACAGCCAGAAAGCACTAGTTGTCAGCATGTCCCCTCAATAACAGCACACACCCTGAAGGGTTTGCTTGACAATGGATTATGTAGTAGGGAAGCAGGGCTATTACTGAAAGAGGAGAGAGAATGTTTGACCAGCGGCAGCAAAACCTTTACTAACAAAAGCAAATAACAAGTGTTAGTGGGAGTGTGTACTCTTTGATAAATACAAACAAACACCTCAAAAGCAAAATGTTAATTCCTTCATTATTGAAAACATTACCATCAATAGACAGGCCCAATATTGTCTATTTCCATGGAGACTACTGCAGTCTCTTAAAGCACTAGCGTGTGGGCAGAGGAATATGCTATTTAGTTAACTAATAGTTAAAAAGATGAACATGAATCCTTCCTACATATTCTGGGAACTTGTACATCCTTAAAAAAGTGCAGGTAAGACAAGATTACACTAACAGATTCTAAATTCCTGTAGCTAATTCCTCCTTGTGGAGTTGCTTAATTTCAGGGGCACAAATGCCCACAGATGGGTGTTTCAGTATGTATGAATGTACTGATGGTCTTCACTGGATTATTTTGCTCTGCAACAAAGACTAGTCCATCTGACACTGCCATGAAAGTGAACAACCTGACATTGCCAACTCTGTGCAAGTTTGTTTCTTTAATACCAGTGCTAACAAGAGCAGAGGGCAGTGCTGCGTTCACGTGATACAGACATATATAAACATCCATGAAGGCTATTAGTCTGTACAGACTATTCAGATGCCTTTCTGACTGTGTGCTGGCTACAGGACTTCCTGGTCTAACTGCCCTGGCAAAATGTTGCACAAGCGTCCAGGCCTTGGAACAAACATTTCCCACCTTGAGAACCCTTTAATATGACATGGAGACTGAAGGGAAAGAGAGATGCAAGGAGAGGTGCGTTTTGTTCAAAGTGCTATAGCAAACCTACTGTGGACCTAGATACAAAACTTTCTATGGACTTGCAGTCCATATGTTGTGTTTTGCACTCAGAAGAGTGGCCAAACTTTACATTTTAGTGTTAACTAACCTGAGTTGAATACATATCTTTTAGTCAGTAGAGGCAACCTTAAGATATTCTTAGGTAGGTAATAAATGCCGTGATATTATTAATGAGCAAGGTGGTAGCGAAAATAGGTAATAAACATGGAATTACCATGGAAGCCAGTCAGTTACTGAGTGCATATTTTGTGAAAATAAGCTACTTTTATCAATTGGCATTACCAAAAATGACCTCTGAAATACTCCCATGATGTACTCCCAGGAAGCTGCTTTAATGGGGAATGACAGAAGAGTCAAACTAAGTCATTACTACTCTTGTTTTTGCTGTTGTTGTTCTTGTTCTTCTTCTTCTTCAGTCAGCATTCTTTTCATATCAGCTTTGTGAAACCTGGTTTTTTTTCCCATTTCCCCTGAAATAGGCTGCTGGGTGGAGTAGTATTCTCTTAGAGACTGTGGAGCAGCAACAAACAAAAAAATCAGTGGGAACCAATAATGCTCGTAGAATTAGGTTCTTATTCCAATGTTCTTACTATATTTTAGGTACTTAACTTTTTCCTAAAACTGAATCTGATAATGTGAATTCTGCAATTATTGATACTGACCATTTTCCACCATAGCAGAAGGTGAAATAATGTAGGCTGATTTACTTTGTGTGGGGCCACACAACTTCTGTCATTATTAGAAAGATTATTGTTACATAATCTTCAATTATGCTATCCAGCTCAGGAATGGAAGATATTCTCAATACTTTCTTCTTTAAATATTTGAAATTAGACTTCCAGGATCATCAGACTAGTCAGGTCTCTTCATGTCCACCCTGTCCATTGAAGTCTGACGATATCCTGATTTTACTAAGAAGTTGTGAATTATTTATGTAATGGAGTTGTCTGTGGTGGGAATAGAAGTTTTGAAGGGAAGCAGATCTGAAGTCTGACAGAAAAGACATCTGGTTACTTGGCATGGGGACTTATTTTCATGGCCTGAAGGCAAAGTGTAGGCAAGCAAGCGATGATCTACTTGAGAGGTAGAAATGTCTCATGTTTTCACTAAAATAGTGATGCAGAGTCTTCCTGGTTGCCATGGCTGAATTTCAGTTAACCCATTTGCATCTATGATCTATGATCTGAGACTACCAGACTGCAGTGTTACAGCACTAAACACACAACCCCTGTGTAAGTAAGTACATGTATGTGTGCATGCATCTGTGTGAACTGATGAAAAAGGGAAGGAGCCTTGCAGTACAGCATGCCTGCCTCCAAGGTAGGAAGCTGTACCTCACAAAATGCTGTCCAGGAGAATCCTCTAACCATACCATTATCACAAAGTCAGAACAAGCCCTTCCCGTCGACCTCCATGTCATTCAGCACTGCACTGCAGCCTAGTCTCCAATGGGTGGTGCAACTTGAGAGGAGGCAGAAGGGTCTGTCTCTCCTCCATCAAACATCAGCTTTGCGATCCCAAAGTGGAAAGTTGCTCCTGGTTCCAGTCACACCAAAGCATAGACAAAGACTTAGGAAGTCTCAGTCCAATTAGCATTTCCTTTCTGTGTACTGAAACTGAGTAACTTGAACTCTGTGATGGTCAGGGTCTTTTGTGCTGTTTAGCAATGGTTCAAGTATCTGAACTTGAAAACTTCCCTTGGAAAGCATAATTTTAGGTAAATAGTGCCATGTTCAATGAGGAATGTACTTTAGCAGTATCAGCTTGAATATTTGTTGTAACTGATACCCACAGCAATAGCAAAAACTATTTTGCAATTTCATTGAAAAATGTGGGAATATTTCAACAGTCTGTCACAAAAAAATATTGACCACCTGTACACTATTAAAATAAAAGCACTTATGCTTCTGTTAAAAACCACGTATCTAAGTATATGTGACAGCTTTGGGATACTTGGTGCAGAGACCTGTCTATAAAATGTTGATATGTTGAATCACAGCACAAATAAATTTGCATGAACTGAATACCAATTGCATAAGTGAATCCTGACTATTCCAGTGAGTCTGAGGCATTAGCTACCAGAAGGGACTTGCTGACATGTTGCTGGCAATGTAAAGGTTGTTCAGTGTCTGTATCTGATCTTTATTTGTTTCTTATTTTTATTGTGTAAAATGCCTGTTCTGCATACTAGTGTGAACACTTGGTATCCTAAGGCTCAGACTTTATATGGAAAGCAGTTATAACTAATTTCTTTATTTCAATTAGCCAAAATTGTACTATATAAGGTCTGTTTCTATTTCAAAGCTAACTTCTGAATGGGTTGGTAGAACTTCAGTACTTAAATCTCCTATGGACGTTGGGGACAGAAATTCACAGATAGTGAAAAGCAGTGGTTCTTGTTGGAAAACCCTCGAAAAGAACGGTTACGTGCTCATGTAATGCGGAATCCCCTGGCCTTTTCTGGAGAACTGCAGTATTGGCCGACCAGACATGATGTTCTTTTTGGTGTTACCACCTGTTCTGTGGCCTCCAATGTCAGACTTAGAGCACAAATAATATGACGCAATGCAATCACTAAGAGATTATAATGTTGAATCCCAGACAGGAATATTCCATCATAAATGATCAGGCACCTTGTCCAATTGTAGTTTATTCAATGAAGAGTGAGGGGAATTTGTTTCAGAAAATTGAGAAATGCCAAAGTAGACTTAAGTGTAGTTAAGACGTAAAGCAGTAAAGCAACTTACTCCCACAAGCTTTTAGTAGGAATTGGACATTGCAGTGTCAGAGCAGAGGATTTCTGAAAGAGCTGTATGTAGTGTGAACTTTTTTCTACGAGTAGCTTCCTTGCTGGTAGCAGTATTTCCAAGGATTTTGGAAACGATAATGTGTTAATTGTCCTTATAAGCAAGCAGAACTGAGGCTCCCTTAGTTTCTACAACACCTTTGCAGACACTTCAAAGAAATGAGCAGTTATGTTTCAGTAATAACCTTATTTTAGGGCTCCAGCTGTGTGGGCACAGGAGGAAGCAGAGATAGGCCAAGTGCAGTGAATAGAGCTGACTGCAGCAGCATGGCCTATATAGGGAAATACAGAACATTTCCTACAAACCTGCTCTTAGCATAACGTAAATAAATCTGTAAGCAGTGACTAATGGTGAAATTCCTAACGGATTTGTCTGTAACTGGATTTATCCTGTAAGGTGGTAACTTTTCAAGAAGTTCTGTCTTAAAATTGTGTTTCATTGAATTTCAGAGATCATCCCTTTTATGCTAGGAAAACTAAAGTTCTGACCATAGAATTTCTTCAGTGTGGTTCTTGAACTGTTTAAATTTAATCACTCCTGTGACGTGCTGACAATGGAAATTTTTGGCCTCACAAATCACTGGCAGAACAGCAGCAAACCATTTATCATATCACAGTGCTAACACTAAACCAACAGTAGTTTTCTAAAGTAGTGAAGGCAGTACTAAGCTGCAAGGGTGAGCAGGAGGTGTCCTGCAAGAGTATAATAATGGGTTTCCCAAGGAGAGACAAAAGTTTTATCTTAATGAAAATATTCTATGAGCCCTTTACTAAACTTGTCCGACTAATTTACAATTTTGTCCAATAAATATTATATGCTAAAACATGAAAAAGGAAAATGATCATGTTCACAGCTTCCACTCTGACATCTGACAATGGATAGTTATATTATCCCTTAATTCTTCAGTGAAGGAGATAACACTCGTTTAAAGCTCCCATTTGAATTGGAGGCATTATCCCTTTTCCTCCTTGTCCAGGAACAATCTGGCTAGGGCTCCTTGGCACACACAAAAATTTTTGCATCATCTTGTTTTACGCACATCTGTCAATGAACTGGCTTACTTCCAGTCAGCTTCTTCCAGTCAGAGGCCGAGGATGGTGCATGAGGGTGGCAGAGGTGTGCTGCATGTTCCCTAGAGCTCCTGAAAGTGCTGCTCCTCAGTTACCTCAAAACCTAACTTATAGCTAGTTTTAATAATTTTATTCTGCGTTATGTTACTTAAATCCTGTGTGCATTTTCCAGGGTTTTCTAAGCTGATCTTAAGTTAAGCTGACCACAACTGCTAAATATATTCTGAAGAAGGGTCTCCAATTTGGGACAAATCACTCAAATATCCGCTCAAATCAGCAGTCACCTATGAACTAACTTGTAAATATATGAAGGCTGCTTAGCCCTTTTTACATCAGTTCAGTGGGAGTGTTTATCCTTCTCTGTGAACAAAAAACAAAGCCATATGTGATTTGTGTGTATATTACTGCCCCCAAATGTTTAAGATTTTAACTGGAAGAAAAGTAAAATTATGGCACCAACTCGTCCTGGTGTTGTTTCTTACTATTCTCACTCAATGCAAGCTACTTAAATGACTCTAAGAGTACTCAGTCGTTGGCTCAGAAAAGCTCTTTTTCCAATATTGATTAATAATGGAAACATTTTTTCTGAAAAGCTCAGTTGTTACATGCGGTGAAAAGACACTTTAAGAACAAATTGTTCTGAAACTTCCTCACCTAAAGGGCATTCTCACTGCAGTAATTGACGTGATGGTTAAGTAACTGGTTGGCTACTCTCTGCTTTGCTACTTAGGTTAGATATGGCAATTGCATTGAGCCATATAAATGGAAGCTGTTAATGTTATAGTTAGCTCAGGCCAGACGCAGAGTAGGGCTTAACAGAGAAATACACTGTTGTGTGTCATTATGTGCAGCACTGAGTAGTTGAGTTGCACAGAGTCTGGAATACTGTCCATGAACAAGCCAGGGGGATTGTGCATGATATTTGGCAAACTTTACCAACAAACTCTCCCAAATAAAAACAGTACTTTAGTTTGTCAGCCATGTTTCAACAGACAAAGCAGAAGGCAAGATCAGTGGATTGGGAAAGACTTCAAAATGCCTTTGTGAGACTCGTGAGCTACTGGTGCTCTATTAATAGAGAAAACTGCTTGCCAAGAACATGAAGGAGAGTGAATGGTGCCAGTTCGGTGTTTCACCCCTGCAAAGTTAATGCCCAAAGCCAGTAAGGTATTCTGTAAACTATCAACCTGTGTCTTCTGCCACCATGGGCCCATTTATCTATCTCCCTTTGTCAGAAATCTGTGTAGTCTGCACCTGACTGTCCTAGGATATATTATCTCTCGCCTTCTCTTACATAAGAGCAGGCAGAAGGTCAGACTGATGTTATCAGGACGTTAGGTTTGGAAGAAGCAGATAGAATGCAGTGGTTCTCCTGCAGCTTGTTATGGCTTGTTACTGTTCTGGACAGGGTTGTAGCTGGCTGTTGATAAGGCCTCGGTCTCTGTATTCATTTCACCCATATAAGCATCAATATATCAAATTGTGGCAGGAGGATGAATGGATTTTGTATGAGTAAAGACAGATTTTTATGCTAACATCAACTATGGCTAATGTGGCTGTTACTGAAAGTAGTATTCAGTCCATGCCAGGTTTTCACAGGATGTGATTTGACATCCTGTGCCCCAGAATGGCTTAATTTTAAGTTATGCCCATGCACATCTGCAAACAAAATACTTCGCAGGTTAGATCTCAGATCTGACTTCAAGTTCTAATTTAAAGACCTAATACAGAGAAGATAACATCTATTTAGTTTCAGCCTGAGCTTAGATGGAAAGCTCCCTCACCTGCCTGGTCGGACAGTTGGATTCTGCTTTCTTTTTCACTTTATAATATTTTGAATCTAGCTACTCCTCTAAGCTTCAAATCCTGAATCCTCAAATGTTCTTCATTGTCTCCTTAGTCTCTCTAGCGGTCTTTGTATCTCCTACACCTTCTCCAAACTAACATTTTAAATCACCCTCCAAGTGAAAGCATCTAATTCCTGTTAATGTCCTTAGCTGCTAGAGCAGGAACTGCTCACAATAAGAATCTGGGCGTTGCATAATTCAGTCTTGCAACATGTGGGGTTGTATCCCCAGAGACTGACTTCAACCATTACCCTTTCATACATGGATACAGTATGCTTTGCAAACCATAAGGTATTGCAAACATAGAATTGTCCTTTTTACTCCTTGGTGCTTGTAAAGCATTTAACTTAAGTGACAGAATATACTCAACACACCTTGTTTCAGCTTTTGTCTAGCAGACTTGTTAAGTGTTAGGATTTTTTTTTTCTGTTAGGTTGCAAATCTCGCTTCTGTATCTCCATGGTTATATATTACCTTACTTCCTTAGCTCATCCCCCGAGCCTCTCATTTGTCTGGTCAATTGGCTTTAGCTGTATCTGTACTAGAATGCAGACAACCTGAGAACAGACTAAAGCAGCATGAGGAGGGAGCTCTGTGGGTGTGCTAATGTGTCTGCACAGGGCTATACACTTAAAATTATAGAATCATTGAATTGTTTAGGTTGGAAAGGACCCCTAAGATCATCAAGTCCAGCTATCACCTAACACTACCAAGTCCGATATTAAACCATGTCCCTGAGTGCCACACCGCATGTCTCTTAAATACCTCCAGGGATGGCAACTCCACCACTTCTTTGGGCAGCCTGTTCCAATGTCCAATTCTGTGAAAAAATTCTTCCTGATATCCATTCGAAAGCTACCCTGCTGCAACCTGATACAATGTAGGATCAGCGGAGCCCCTAAGCTGAGCTTGTCACATTTTCTTTTGCTTTTATGTGCTATCTAATAAGTCAGATCCTTCAGGAAAGGCCATTTGAGACTAAAATGTTTGGGAAGGCTTGTCTTCTGTCTTATTTCCCCCAGCTTCTGCTATTTAGAAGGTGATTTTTCAGAAATACCAAGTCACTCACTCCAGTTTCTGATTCTCTGGTCTTGTAATGGGTCAGAACTGTAACCCACTCTAGTTCAAACGGATGCTTTCACTGTCAGCTCAACAGCCCTGACTCTGCCAAACCTCTTTGTTGCACACCACTGGAAGAAGTGCCATTGCACCTTACACAACATCAATCACTAGCTCCTCCACACACACCTTCCACCAAGCGTGAACAAGATGTGTGGTACAGCCATTCAGGATGTTAAGGGTTATTTTAAACTATTACACAGTAATATAGAAGTTCCTGACATAAAGAATAAACTAAAAAAGCCAAATTTTGCCTGAATAAAAAGAAGCCTAAACTTTCAAAACAGAAAACTTGCAGCTACTATGAGGTCAAAATGAAATAGAGAAGTCTGGGTACAGTTCACCCTGCCCCATGGCTGTCCAGGCAAACCTTGGTTTTCATTCATCTGTGCATATTGCTCTCACAATGTTGGTCACAGCAAAGCTTTCTGTTACCTCCTGAATCCTGATGGTGGATTCCCCAAAGTGCACAGCTCAAGGCTGCCTCCCCTGCTGAATTTTCTGCTTGTCTTACCCTATGGTTTCTGGCATCTTTCTGAGGCCAGTGCAATCTCCCTTCCTTCCTGTAGGCCCATCCAAATCTACAACACTCAAAGACATTCACATAAATATAGAAGTAAAACAGATCGAAGCAGACTTAATATTGGATATTGATTATACTAGGTAGTGTAGTCTGTGATATTGTTGGTACAATGAAACTGTAAACTTGAGCCCTGCACCTCAAAGTGCAGCCAGCTCTGGGCAGCTTCTTCCAAGGTGGACAGCTGGAGGGGTTTGGATTTCCACCCACTTAAAGAGCCATATTTTACCTGAGAAACTCTCACAGCACCAGAGCATGGCATCAAAATGTCAGAACATACTCAGCATGACCAGCAGATTTCAGAAAGATGTCTCCTTTTCTTTGTAATGACATGGAGAAGTGAACACTCAGATTTTGTGTTGCTAAAATCATGCTTATAGATACTTCTATATGTATGATTCCCAAATACAAAGGAGCAAAATATTAAAGGCAGAGTATATCACAAAGGAGAAGTGTCTCAGAGATCACCACCTCTGACACACCCCCAGGGGAGCCAAGCTTATCGTTTATGTGAAAATAGAGTAACTTAGAGCCAAATATGCATTACTATTTAACAAGATCACTGTCAGAGCTTGCTTGTCTACCCTAGTCAAGCTGAATTTCAGCTCCCATTTGTTTTTCAGTGTCTATCACTTTCTGATTTTCTTCCTCTTCTCCACATCACTGTGGCACGTTTCAGATTGAAAATAACTGGATAAGCACTAAGGACTCTGGGCCTGACTCTGAAAACAGCAGAGAAAAAAATGTACTGTAAAAGCCACTGTTCAAGGGCTCTGAGAAGGTGTTAAGCAGCTCCAAAATCTGGTGTTCCAGGCTATTTTGGGCAACGAGGTAATGCCAGCTGGCATACAAGCTAGGTCATTTCACTCCGAGATGAGGAAAACTTAGCACAACAATGATGACTGTGTGGGCGGTTGCAAAGAAATAAACAAGTTGCAAAATGTCATAGTAGAACAGAGACTTGCCCCAGTGTTCTGTCTTTTAGAAGCCACCATACAGAAATCAATCACAAAGGTTTCTGAGGACAGCAGTGTAGAAGACCCTGATGTGCAAGATGCACTGAGGCAGAAAATAAGTAAAATTTCAGGTTTTCTCAGGCAGAAATTACCTGCACCCGACAACGAAGAGCTCAGACTAGTTGTTCTCACACTCATGTCCTTTAAATAAGGACTGTGTTTTCAAAATGTCCAGCGTTGTGTAGGTCTAAAATTCTCAGCTCATCTGGTGAGCTCTCTTGGTTACATGAGAAGAAATAAGCTGTTAACAGATTACAGCTCTTCCTTATGTGGAGTTTCAGACTTCAGTGGACCAGACTCACTTGCCAACATTATGAAGTTCACCTTCTGCATGGAGTTTGAACTGTAGATTGCCTTGTGAAAAGTCTTTTTTTGGATTCTGCACAGCCTCCGCTTTCTGGGACAGACAGCAAAGCCTCCCTGTAATCAGAAAGACTGTCAAGACCTGAAGAGACTGGGCTGGGCTTATTCTTTCCATAAATTACATTTCAGGGAGGAAATCATTCCTTTAGAGTTGGAAGTGTTGGATAACTGGAAGAGTACAGGAAGGCTGGACTGGGAGTAAACATCAGTCTTCCAAACATCATCAAAATATTGATCGTCTGCATTGTGCATCCTGTTGGAAGTTAGTCGGCCACCACTTATGGCAGGTGAGTGTTTGCTTGCATTAAAATGGCTAGAGGTCTGACTAAACATGCTTGCAAATCAAAACAGCATATCTTAGCTTTTTGCCCCTTAACAGGGAAACTCAACCCTTTAGGCACCGCTTTCCAAGGAGATACCCATTTCCAGAGTGAAAACAGAGCTACAGCATTGGAATCAGACCCGTTGCTTAATTGTGTCTGAGATGCCATGTGTATTTGGTGCAACCAGGATTTTGAATTTCAAGTCACCTAGAGCAATGCATCCTTTTATTCAAGAGCCTCACAGGTTGCAGTGGCTGAGTTGGCTGTGATTAACCTGATAATTCTGGCTCCTGGAGCAGGCAGAGAATCCCATCACTTTTTGCAGGTATGTGACCTCATCTAAAAGTGATTAACTGCCTTTGCTAAGACATTAGCTAGAGAGCTAATATAGACCAACAGTAATTAATAATATTATTTCACTGTGACAGTATTAGTGGTAACTCAAAGATGCAAAGAGGGAGGGATGTTTTGGAATGACATAGGTGCCTGCACAGCTTCTCATAAGGCAGTAACAAGAGTCTAGGACAAATTTTGGACAATGGCTGTCTGCCAAGACTCACCCAATAAGTCACTCACTGCTAGGTCTCTGCTGTGTCAGAGAGCTCTGGTACAGCAGCATGGGCCATCTTCCTGCTGCCTTATCAGACAGGGCATCACTAATAGAAGCTTATAAGCACCTTGCACATGTGAAAGCATCTATAAATACACCACTACAGCTGAGCTGTGGGAAGCATGAAGCAAAGATACACACAGTGAGCAAATTTTTATGGGGGTCCAAGGCATGAGTCAAAATTTTCAGGGCCTAGCTGAGGGAAAACATTAGAACAGCTTGCAATTCTTAGCTGGTGATTTAATTTTGTAAGGAGGGCTGGTAACAAAGCTTTCATGAGAGAGATGGGGTCAATGGGATTCTCTCTACTGTCTCCAAGTCTTCAGGAATCATAACAAAGGTGAAAACTGGCATTTGGGACAGGAAGATTTTGGTTTGGGCTAAACTCAGACTACTCAGACTTTCTGCCTCCGGTGAGAAAATGTTGCTAGTTTTCCTGTTGTGTAGGAACTGGTTTGGGGAAAACTGTTACTAGAGTACAGAACTGTGCTGTGGTGCCCCAGTGGGCAGAAATGGCGTGCACAATGAAAATACTATACTATTTTAATGCCAGACAGCAATGCAAGAAACTTATCTCCAACTAATAAACACTTTATTTTTTTTTCCCAACTAACTTAACCAGCACCACTGTGCCACTGTTTTTTTTTTTCTTTTTCTTTTTCTTTTTTCCAATTCTCTCTATAATTCTGTCTATTGTTGTCTCTGCACTGTTCATTAAGGACTATACCTTATCATGTCTTTTCACTACACAGTCCCTAGCTTGCTCAGAAGTCTTTACTATCTCTGGAAAGGTGAAATGGTCACTTGTAAAGGCAAAGGAGAAAAGACTTGACATCCCTTTAAACTGTGTTCTATAGTCAAGGGCTTCTGCAAGACTTGTTGCTCATCTAGAGCACAATCTTTCTGCAAGAAAGCACAAAATGAACAGAAATCACAGAACGGTGAAGTGCTTTCTAAAAGACACCTGCTCTAACACATCTAGTAGTTAGAGGAACATGGAAGGGATTTATGGATAACACTGTCTGCCCTTTGTTATGGTCAATCATAAAACAAGCTAAACTGCAAGGGAGAACCTTGTTCTGAGCTCTGGCGAGTCGCCTTACTGACAGGGGGACTTCCGGGAATATGGTGCCAGTCTCAGAGTAATGTATATAAAAATGCTCCAGCTGGAAGCGAGCAGCACGGTTGCAATTCAGTTCTTACAGAATGTTTCCCTCACGTAGTTGTAGGCAGTGTTTTTCATCATATCAAGTGACCTTTTCATATCATCAGCACATTATATCTGCTGAATATATGCTATATTATATGTGCTCTGGCTGATTATGAGGAAACATTTCTTTACTTGTAAGGGTGACAGAGCACTGGAACAGGTTGCCCAGAGAGTGGAGTCTCCTTCTTTGGAGATATTCAAACCCACTAGGATGCCATCCTGTGCAACATTCTCTAGGTGACCCTGCTTGGCAGGGGGGTTGGACCAGATGATCTCCAGAGGTACCTTCCAACTTCAGCCATTCTGTGATTCTGACATTCTGTTATAGCCTCACCTTCGCTTCATGGCCTGCAGCAAGACATATGAATACTACAGTTGATTCAGATCTACAGTGGACAATTTTTTTTTAGTTCCTTTGCCAGTTTTACACTTTGTAAATGGCCAGACGCAAGCATTATAATACATTTCCTATGTGGCCTAGTAGAGACGTAGCCTTCTGGAGCAGAGACCCTGTACACTCCTTAATGAATTATATGGCCTTCAGCCTCTTGTGCAGCCAATGTATTTTCTTCTCAGGATTTTTTCTTCACAGGAAATGTGATTGGTCTGACACTTGTTTTTCTTAAAAATAAAGAGTCTGCAAGTGAGATAGTTGGAGAAAGCCTTGTGCATTCACTCTGCAGGAGGAGCATCACACCTGGGAACCTTTGGACTTCCCTTCTGACTTCAGTGGACCTCATTTGTTATTTTTTGAAGCAAATTTTTATGGACATCAGTGATATGCTGTAGGGTAAGTGGAGTCATTGATGAGACCCATAACTTCAGAGCCAGAACTTCTGGGTTCATTCCACATAGGTGAGGTGCTCTCCTGAACTTCTATCAACAAGCACAAAACATATTACATCAAATCCTAATTACAATTTTATGTAGATGTTGGTAGATAGTTTTCCTGTTTTTCTTCCCTTTGGAGAATTACTCTGCCCAATTTCTCTGAGCATTGAGTCATCCTCACTGTGGTACCTCTGTCACTGATTCGTGGCATGGTAGACGGGGTGCAGTGACCATTGACCAGGTTTGCCCAGAGAGGTAATCTCTGTTCCTAGAGCATGGCCCAGGCCATACAATTCTTTCAAGGACTGTTCATTGAATTTTATCATTCAATATCAGCTGCTAAGCTTGGGGCAAAGCTGGAGAGCAGGAGTTAAGACCTGGATTCCTGGAAAAAGTCTTTTTCATGGTGTTGAACTACTGCTACAGAGGAGTCAGTGCGTAGCAAGTCAGAATGACCAAGGCTACACCTCCACCTCATAGCCACCCAAAGCCACGTCATAGCCACCCAAAGCCGCCTCATAGCCACCCAAAGCTACACCTCCATCTCATAGCCACCTTATGTTGCTGAGCCATAAAACTAGGGGGAGTAGTTTGGTGGTAAGGGAATATGTCTGAATCCTGTAACTGAGTTAAATATTCAGGATGATCAACCACTGGCGGCTGTATAACACCCAACCCTCACCACTCCCATTTCACTTTCTTCCAGAGCTCCTGTGCCCATGGAACCCTGTTGTTGTCCTGGTCATACAGCTGTCAACAGACTTCCTCTTTGAGCTTAACCTGGCTTGAACTGTGTGGCTTGCAGTTATAACAGTCTATTGTGCAGAAGAAGAAATAACATTGGAGAAGCAAACCAACAACTAGCTGAACAAAACTCAGTTAATAGAACTTAATATCAAGTCTGAGTCTTAATACTATGATTTTATTAAAAAGGCAAGGTGTATGAAACTAGCCTGATGTCTCAGATTGAATTATGACTGCCTGAATATAGTGTCCCAGGCTTAACTACTTTTTCTCTGAAAACCTTGTACTTGCTATACAGCTTAAAAGCATCACAGCTTCACATACTGCCAGGATGCTCTCCAGTAGGAATCCTGCCGTGTCTTGAGACACAAAATTTATATTATGTTGCTCTCACTCAGAGCATGCTCTGCTCCTCTCAATTTTACCCCATGTGCAGCTGAGACCAGGAGACTTGCCTTTCTGCAGAGTCCAGGGAGAGGTGGGGAAGGGAATTCTGTGATGAGAGAGGAAAGGCTTGTAGATAATGCTGAATTTTAAATTCCCTGTTCAGTAAAGGAAGAAAGCAGTTCTCAGGGATTATTATTCTTTGCTAGATATTAGTGCTTGGAGATGTGCATTGCTATATGTTTGATTTGTGTTTACTTTGTGATTCTTAAAATGCATTTCATGTTTGTATTAGTGATGATGTGTGCGTGAGAGAGATAGTAAGGAAGGGCTAACTGGGAGACTTATCAACCATTAGCTAGTCTAAGGTAAAACGCAAATCAGAGTAAATACTTACCGCAGACTAAATGCAAACATTCAACCTTGTTACAGCATCATGGAACCTTTTCCCACCCTTTAAAATACAGAGCAAAGTCCTACTGAAATGTGGGAGTGATTTCAGGGAGGATTTCTTCTAGCAACTCCAGGCTGTAACTTTGTCTATTATTGTTCAGAAAAGCATTGAGAACAAGACGCCTACTACTCTTGTTCCTCATCTCTGGGCAATAATAGGGATTTTAGTTTTATAGTTCAGTGATTACTTCTATGAGACAAGGTCACTCTGGAATCTTCAGCAAAAGATAATGTTTAGAAATTTATAATGGTGCACAGAGTTCCACTCTGAGCTTCAGACCCACTGTGCTGAGGCATTCTGGTGCCAAGAAGCTTAGACATGGTGAAGTTGTATTCTCAAGGTCAAATTTCTGACAATGGCTGTGACAGAAACAAAACGTTGGGTATCCAGCATGCTGGCTTGTGACCAGTCTTCTTCTATTTCACAACATCACCAAAAAAAAAAAAAAAAAAAGATGAATCTATACTAAATTAAAGATTATACTGGTATAAGGTTGTGCATGGGTTAGTAGTCTTGGCTTCATGTGAAAGGAAAGAAATAAAAAAATCATAGAACCATGGAATGCTTTGTGTTGGAAGGGATCGCGTAGTTCCTCCCCCACTACAATGGGAAGGAACACCTAGGTCAGGTTGCTTGAGGTCCCATCTAACCTCACCTTGAATACTACCAGGGAGGGGACATCCACAATCTCTCTAGGTAGCCTTTTCCAGTATCTAACCACCCTCAGAGTAAAGAATTTCTTCCTTATATTTAAACTAAATCTACTCTCTTTCAGTTCAAAGCAATTACCAATTACTATCCCAATCACTACACACCTTGGTAAAGAATTTCTTCCCATCTTTCTTGTAGGCCCCCTTATGTACTGGAAGGCCATGATAACATTTCCCCAGTGTCTTCTCCTCTCTAGGCTAAACAAATCCAACTCTCTCAACCTCCCTCCATAGAAGAGGTGTTCCAACCCTCTCATCATTTTTATGGCCCACCTCTTGTCCCACTCTAACATATCCATGTCTTTCTTGCCCTGGAGTCCCCAGAGCTGGATTCAACACTTCAGGTGAGGTCTCACAAGAACAGAGTAGAGGGGGGCAATCACCCACCTAGACCTGCTGGCTGCACTTTTTTTGATGCAGCTCAGGATGTGATTGGCTTTCTGGGCTGCAAGCACACATTGCTGGCTCATTTTGAGCTTTTCATCCAGCAGTCTTTCTCCACAGGGCTGCTCTCAATCCATTCATCACCCAGTCTGTACTGATATAGGGATTACCTCAGCCCAGGTGCATTATCTTGCAATAGGCCTTGTTGTACTTTATATGGTTTGAAGGGGCCCACCTCTCAAGCCTGTCAAGGTCCCTCTGGATGGCATCCCTTCCCTCTGAAGTGTCAGCTGCACCACTCAGCTTGGTGTCATCCACAGACTTGTTGAGGGTGCACTCAGTCCCATTGTCCATGCCACCAATGAGGGTATTGAAGAGTACCTGTCCCAGTATAGACTCCTGAAGGAGACCACACATCTGTTGTGTCCACCTAGACATTGAGCTGTTGACCACTACTAAGTGGATGAGGCCAGTTCTTTGTCCACCAAATAGTCCATCCATCAAATCCACGTCTCTCCAATTTATAGACAATAATGTTGTCTGGGACCTTTATCAAAGGCTCTTTATAAATCCACGTCTCTCCTATTTAGAGACAATAATGTTGTCTGGGGCCGCTATCAAAGGCTCTTTATAAATCCAGGTAGATGATGTTCATTGCTCTTTCCATGTTCACCAATGCTGTCACTGTTGTAGAAAGCCACCAAGTTTAGTCAGGCACGTTTTTTTTGTTGTTTTTGTTTTGTTTTGTTTTTTTGTAAAGGTGTGATGGCTGTCTCCACTTACCTCTCTGTCTTCCACATGCCTGAACATGTTTTCCAGGAGGAGCTGCTCCACTCTCAGCAGGCATAGAGGTGAGGCTAACCAGTCTCACATGTCTTCCTTTTTACCCTTTTTAAAAATGAGTGTGATGTTCCCCCTTTCCAGTCACTGAGGACTTCACCTGACTGCCAAAACTTTTTTAATATGTTGGACAACTTAATCTACCAGTTCCCTCAGGACCATGGGATGCACCTCATTGGGTCTCATGGACCTGTGAACATTCAGGTTCATCAGACAGTCTCAAAACTGGTATTCTCCTATGGTGACATCAACCCCCCAGTCCTTGCCTTGTGATTCTGTGACTTGTGAATTGTGGAAAGGGCAACTGTCAGTGAAGACTGAGGCAGAAATGTTGTTGAGTACCTCAGGCTTCCCCATGTCATTTGTAGACAGGTCCCCTTTCTCACTTATCTGGGGTGGTACAGTTTCTTTTATCTTCCTTTGCTGCCTTATGTATCTGTATTCTTATTATTCTTTACATCCCTAGCCAAGTTTAGCTCTAGCTGTGCCTTCACTTCCTAATCTGATCCCTACAGTCCTAGGCTTTATCCATACAATCTGCCCAAGATATATGTCCCTGCCTCCACTGACTATACATTTCTTTTTTGTGCTCTAGTTTGGTTAAAATGTTCTGACACAGATGTGCTGGTCTCCTGCCTCTCTTATCTGTTTACTTGCATGTTGTAATTGAGAGGTCTTGTATTCTAAGAAAAATATCTTTAAATATGTCAGCTCTCTTTTGGCTGTGGGCATTGAAATTTCTGCTCTGTGAATGAAAGCAAAGCAAACTAGATTTATCCTGTTGCAAGATTATCATGAATGATATTTTCTTAGTAGTCCAGTTTGCAAGTAAATGTTTTCCAGAAGACTACTTGAGATTTTTCTCAGCATAAACTGAGACACAGGCAAGGTTCTTCTTGCAAGTATACCACACTTTTTTAGGTGAAATAACAGTTATGTTGAAAAGAGAATGCCATTGAAAAATAGCTTAAAAGTTCAGCTAAAATTTCACAAAGAATTGCTTTATACCCAAAATAGTTTAAAATCCATGTTCATCCTTGGCAGCAAAACAGCATATTTATGTTAATGGTTGCCTGTAAGTCAATCTGTCAGACCTCCTCTATTTTAAAATCTGTCCTGCTTTCCCCACAGTTTCTGTTGTGCTTTTTCTCAAGGAGTAGGGCATGCTGCAGGGGAAATTGTGGGTCAGTTCTTCAGTATGGCTGGTAACATCATAAACTCCACAGACCCTCTTTGCAGAGAAATGCTGTGGGAACTCATGGCATTCATGATCAGCTCAGCTTCATCCCGTTTAAAGGCAAAGATCTGGAAAAATTTCTGCCCACTGGAGCATCTGAAGTTCCATTGCTCATCTTCCAGACTTGCTTGAAATGAATATGATAGACATGTCTGAAAAATCCCATACACCAAAAATATTTTAGCATGGCATATGAATGGATCATGAGGATCTTTATACGACTAAAAGTTCATGCAGAAAATCCAGTTCACATAATACAATAGTAACAGGTGACAAATGTCTTATGGGATAAGATGAAGAAGGCAGTGCTACTGTCAGCTCATGCTTCCAACTCAGTCCTCCCCACTGCAAGTTTTTATTAAAAGGTAAAAAGTTGTTAGCAATTCCAACCCAAAACAAAATTTGCAACAGCAAAATAAAAAGCATAACTACTACTGTATCACTACTAACATACTACTGTATCACTATTAACAAGCAGAAAAGAACAGCAAATATAATAGAATACTAGATGCCAAATTACTTGTTTGAATAAAAAGGTGACTAAGAGTAGACAACATGGGGAGTCAACCAGGGGGAGCTCATGTTTGGCCAACTCAGTAAACTTCCATAAGGAAATGTCTGTCTTGGTAGACAAGAAGAAGTGCAAAGTCCTGCACCAGGGGAAGAACAATCCCAGACATCAACACTTGATGGGGTTTGCCCAGCAGGAAAGCAACCTGTCCTGGGCAGCCTGTTCTGGGTGACCCTGTTTGAGCAGGGGGTTGGACCAGATGGCTTCCAGAGGTCCTTTCCAAACCCAGACATTCTGTGTCTTGGTTGCAACATATCTGCCTTTTATGTTAGCATATTATAAAGTTCGCAGGAACAGTTTATTGCTGCTCTGATAGGCTTTTGGGTAACGTGTCTTGCTTGCATTTTGCTGACAGCTGGTACAGAAACCTCTGAGCTAACTGTCATTGTAAAGGGTACATATATACATGTATTTGTGTTTTACAACAGGATTTTCAGACAAAGTGTAAAGCAGGGATATGACTCCTACTAGCTGTTTATTAGCAAAAGTGCTGCTGATAAAAATCCTTCTTAATATCTACCATAGGCAAATAAACATAATTCCATTTTCCCTTGAAGAAATGGTGCTTCATTACTGTAGGGCTTTATTTTAGACAATCGCAGCATAGCCACGTCTTTTTTGCTACTTTAAGTCAAAGAATAGGTATATGCCTCCAACAATGAAACAATAACTTATGCCTGAAGCACGATTTTTAAGGTATAATTTTTAAGTCCTCTTTCACCACTCAAGGGAAGGATAAAGTAAAAAGATGGAATCACAATGCAAAGGAAAATTGGTTCTTTACAGCCAAAGCCAGGGGAGTAAACGGATTTCTCTCTCTCTCTCTCTCTCTCTCTCTCTGTCTTTTCCCCAGCAGTTCATGTAACACAATAAAGAGATTATTTGTATAAGTTTACACATGGTTCCAAGGGGCCAGGACACACTCTTCCATTACGCCACAGCTAACTGAAAGTTATATCTTGGAGGTCTGTTTGCAATCTGAGCAGCTGTACACAGGGAGTAAGGTGCCTGTGACTCTCACTCAGCCTCAGCCTACAGCAGCCATTAACCTGGAGCAACTTCAGAAAAGACCCCATGCAGGCATCCTCTTTATTATGTAAAAATCATGCAAAGGCTTGGCTCGAAGGAAATTCATTCAGAGCAGAGCAGCTTGGAGGAGAAGATATGAGCATGCATATCTGTAACAAGTGCAAAACATTTGCTTTCCATCTGTATTCAGCAAGCAGCTGCAGATTCCTTGTGGCACAAAAAAATGCTCTATTTATATCCACCAACAATGCTAGCAAATTCTGGAGTTTGCTGGAGCATTCTGGCAATATGAAAACAAAGTTGTTTGTTCAACGGCTGAAGGAAGATGTGAAAATGGGAGCTTTCACTGACTCATCACAATCAGAGGGATTATTACAAAACCAAATTGTTCTTCCAAACTACTATTTCTGCACAAACAACTCATTTGCAATTGGGAAGATGACTGTCTTAGCAGAAATAGACCCTTCCGTTATTAAAAATTTGCCTTCTGTCTTTATTGCAGATTTCTTTTTAACAAAACGGGTATGAATAAATCCTTTACCTCTTCATTTAATTTTAAAAGAACTACTGTTATATTAGCTTTCCCTCATATCATTTCTAAGATAGCATTTATTTTATATTAGTACAAATAAGCTGTAATTAAGAAACTGTTCTGCTGCCTTCACACCTTTTGTTTTCACCTTCAGTGAAACTTTTTGGTCTGGAGTGGGTAACATTGTAGATCATCAGATGCATCCTGTGGTATCTTACATCAAATCTGCATACTCTTAGCACTTTCAGGGAAAGCCTAGTACAAATGGCAGTTTCTTGCTATACAGGTGCATATAAAACAGATGCTGTGCATCAAGTCAGCAGCTGGGGTTTATAGCTGCTCTCTGATCCCAGTGGCTTCCATTCTTTTTCCATCCATTTTTCTTAACTCTCCCCTTCACCTGTCCCACTTAGTCCTCCTTTGTGAGTAGATGTAACCCCTGATGTATGTCATGACAGTTTGGGGAAGAATGGTCATTTTGGCACTAGCACTTCTTTGGTGGCAAAGATTTCAGTAATTTGTTTCCTCTTAGGAAAGTATTCAAAGAACTGCATGCTTTCAGTGGTGGCTTCCTTACCCAGTGGGTTCAGTTGGGAGCCTTGCTGCAGATCCCCCTCTCTGAGCTGCTATAGACTTCATTCCTCCTAGAGGAAGGCCGAGCTGTGCCCAGGGAAGACAGGAGCCCACCCTGCAGCGGAGCACTGTGACAAGAGTTATGTTCTGAAGGTTAATTTCACTTCTTGCTCATGACTCTTTTTTGTCTTACAAATGAGAGATGTCAAGCATTTTGAAAATGTGGTTATTAATGAAGTCGTCAGGGTGTTTTTGTAATTGTTTCTGAAATAAAGGAATCTTTCATTTAGAAACATCAGAAATGATGGAAATTCTTCAGCAGTAGTCTATGAACAAGACATCGGGAAGTTTATTAAAGGTCCCGAATTATTCATTACTGAATTAAGTGGGGATGAAAGCTTGAAACATGGTGAAAAGACTCGTTTTTAGGAAATAGGTTTCATGAATCAGGTCCTGGGTTTATATTCAAATCTACCTGAAGCTCATTGCCTAACTAAAGTAGTAACAATACAATTTAGGAGGGAATACACCATCACACATATATAAATATATATATATATTTCACACAACAGTATATTTGCACTTAAAAGCAATGACTCAGACTAGGTTTTACTTAACTAGTATGTCCTAGCTAACTTCTTTGTGATGCTGACTGTCTGAATACATCATATGCTTCGCAATGTTGAAGGCTGGCTGTTCATTTTCGCGGCTCAAACTGTCTTTTCCTGACTAGTTTTATCTGTGATAACACTTTCCATTTCCATTCAATGCCTATGTATTTTCTTCAAAGATTTCCTATGAAAAGTCCTCACAAGCAGTTTAAAATCAATATAGATTGTATCCATCCAGTCTACTGAATCTATTTCTGTCATATGTCACAAGTTTCCTACATGGAAAATGTACTAGCTTTTGTTTCAGGACATTTTGCACCAATTCATATGAATTCATCCTGAGTGGTGTGCAACACATGAAATTCAATAACCTGAAGGTGGATAGTTCATTATTGTCTTTAGAATGGGAAAAAAAAAAAAAGGGACAGTTGTCTGTAAGAATGGAAAAATTTCCAGCAATATTATTTTGGTATATAACATCAAAATATTGAATTGAAAATATTGAAAATATTGAATACTGAAATATTTATTTCATATCTTCTGAAAGTTTACAGAAGAGGTACAAATGAAGAGTTCATTTGAAATAATTTTGTTCTGAGATTGTCTTACAAAAATGGAAAGTTAAAAAATAAATACTAATTTAAGAAACTTAAGTTCTGATCTTGGCAACTGCTATGTTTAGAGCTACAGAAATGAGTAGAGCATCAAAGTCCAAAGAGAAGTGTATGATCTGGGTAACCCATTAGTAAAGACAATATAATTGATGCCCTTTGTGCAAAAAGCATTACCTGGAAAACTTTACCCAGCCCCCTACTAAAGATGAGGCTAGAGTACAAAAATAAATAGGCTAAATTACTGGGACTGCTAGACCTACTACACAAAGAGGACTAGCTTTTAGGTCTAGGGTTAGGGTTAGAGTTAGTTAATAAACCACTAATAGATGTGATTTGATAGGTGGTTCATTGCTTGACCAGTAATTCATTGTGTTATTCCATGCAAATTATAATGAACTGTTTGCAATGGACAAAGTGGGAAAGGAAAAAATCTCTTCTTTGCTTTTAAACACTCAAAGAACAGTTCAAATCCTACTAAAAAAATTCCTTAGTGAACAATTCTTGACATATGCCATAGTGGTGTTTCATACACTAAGTCCTTGCATTACTGAACTGAATGTTCTGTTTTATGCTTTATGTACAGGCCAACGCATTACAAGCAAAGGTTTGCTGAGCATAGGCAATGTTGGGACAAATATTTTAACACTGCCAAGGGCAGGTTTTACAGCAAAAGAGACAAATATAATGAAAAAAAGAAAACAGTTACGAATTCAAACTTGAAAAGAAATCTTAGACTTCAAGATCCACAGAATGATCTCTAGTTAAATTTAGACTCCTTTTTAGGTACTATGAAAGTTAAAGCACAGCAGATTTTGAAGAGGAATTCCATAAATATTTTTTGTATTTTAGCCAGTTTTCTGAAGAAGTATATTAAAAGCCACAGTCCCAATTTGTGTGATCTTCAATTGTAAAATCAGCTCTATCCATTATGAGGAGCTCAAATGTTGAGAAAGATCAGATGTTTTCACTGATTAATATCACATTCAGTTGCCAGCTCACTGTTCACTGCAAACATTCCTAAAGAGGTTTTGTCTTAACTGAGGCTCTCTCTACATCTATGCATGCAAGAATGTTTGTGTGGAAAAGTTCTATTTTGGGAGACGGAGTGAAGAAATGCAGTTTTTTTCCCACAAGATGCTTCTTCAAATTTGAGAACTTAATTGTGCTGAAAAACTGAAACTTATATCCTGTTCACCTTCAGGCGTCAACAGAGCTTTAGGTAGCTGGCTCATAGTCAAGTCTTCTACAATATGTATATCATGTCACATGCCACACAAAATATTCACTTGTATGATAACCACTTGGTGGAGTACTAAGGTGTGAAGGAACCACTTTGTTTTTTCAACTCCACCCATATGTCCTCTGGCGGCCCATGTCTGGGCAGCTCAGTGCTTTATGGCATATACTTCCATTCTCCTGCTCTGTTTCCCCAAGGAACCTCTCCTTAGCTCAGGTCTAATTATTAATTACTGTCTTCTGCTAGATGGAGTCTGATGTTCGCTAACTCACCAGAGAGCCAATACCACCACCCTCCACCTAGGCCTGCTCTGTAGGTCTGTCAGGAGAAGAGAGTATTTCACAGATTTTCATTTTTTTCCCCATTATGTTCTAATTCTCAACACTTCTGAGAAAATATGTCAACACTTCAGAGATTTGGCTCTACAATTTGCTTAAAACCAAATAATGGAAGAAATTATGAAGCATCAGTCTCAGCATTCTTACCTTTTGCTTTATTATCAGTGAGAAATGCATCAAGTTTGCATTTCCTTCAGGTGTAAGCTCCACGTGAAGCTGATCATTCTGTAAAGTTAGCTATGTTTCGGTTCATTATATCTGTTGCTGTCAAGGGCTAAGCCTACTCAAGGTTTCTGCATTACTGCAGGCACTAATACAGTATCCTTCTTATATATAACATAACATATATAACATATATAACATAACATATATAACATAACACAACATACTGTTATGTTTGTTAAATGAGTTGGAAATGAATGTTTGAAAGCCTTTTGCCACAGAGCAATTAGTCAACAATCCCCAAAGCTGCTAGATGTCAGGAAGTGCAGAGGAATCGAGGCCAAAAGTCCTTAGGAAGCTAGGCTAAAGATATAGGAAGCATTAGATGTTGCAGTCTTAAAAGGTTTTGGGAGAACTTTTTTTGAGAGATGTAAATGTGTGGTGGGAAGAAGGGCATGGACAGTAAAAGGAAACCAGGTGATGGATGAGATACACATTGAAGTTTTAACAGTCTGTTTTGTTACTGGTTCTGGTTGTTGTTGGTGGGATGGCCAGAGATGATGGTACGCTGTAATTCAACAGTTAGTTTTGGGGGGGTGGAGGACAGACAAATGATGTCCCTGCATAATCACTACAGACTTTGGGACACAAGCTTTTACAGTCACTGGTGACAGAAGTGAAACTTCCTTTCTTTCTAATGTCAATAGTTATATTTTATAATCCTTTGGCACCCCTTGTATCAACTGTGTCATCTTGCGACATCAGTGCAATTCAGAACATACCAAAATGATACTCATTTAGTGGACTCCCAGTTCCTAAAGCTAATGTAAAGGGCTGAGGGCATAGGAAGTCAGACCTACAATATACTCTTTGCTCTGTTTTGAAAGAAAAAGGGTCACGTAGGTCTTTTAAACTGGGTCAATCCATCTCATTCAGATAAAGCTTTTCTTCATCTCTCTCCCCTATGAGATGGAAAAAAAATGAACTCGTCTTTCTGAAAATGAAGTTGTTCATGATCAGTGTTCCACTTTAAAATATGATCTTGCCATTTTCTTCAATAGGGTTGTTTGCTACATTTATTGTCCTATATATATACTATGAAAAGGTTAATAGACCTCTTTTTAAAGACCCTGCTTAATATGAATACCTCACCTAAATCTCTCTAGGGTTTAGGTTAGAATTCAAAAGCTGGTGGTGGTGGTGGTGGTAAGATATCTCTCCGTACAGACAAAAACTTTTGACTCTGAAAGTCAATCATTTGTGACAAAGTGTTGTTTGTTTGACTCTTCTTGGGTTGTCCTAAGAGACAAATTGCTGCACTTTTTTAGAAAGGAGCCAAATTGGTGTTTCTTGAATGGGACTCCAGAGCCAACACTCTTCTTCTGCATCCAGGTAGCTTCCCTGAGAAGATGTGCCTTAGAGCCTTTCAAGAACAGATCACAGATTTCGTCTGAAACTTTCTTTATGTACTCTACAAGAGGATTAAGCCTCAGTTATGCAGGGAAAAGGATGTTTCATTCATTGCATGTAGTTAAATTAAGTGAAAGAAACATCAATTTAAAAGCCATTATGTTTCATACATAGGACCTGTAACTGGGTAATGAGAAAAATTCAGGATTTAAGTGTCTATTTCATTTTCTGGGGATAGAATGAAATGATTGTTTTTGTTTTTTTTTTTTTTTTTTGCGGTGTGCTTTGTAAAAATTTAGTTTTCAAACAATATTTCTTTCAAAAATGTCTCAAAGCCTGATGTGAAGAAGAAGAGCATCTTGTGGTCTCTTTTCTGCTTCTGTCTGGACCATGAGATCAGTGCCAGGAAATGCATTGTATATTGCGACTCCGTTGCTTTCTTCAGCCATTTTCTCACTATGCCTTAGTAAGACCATGAGATTGGTGTTAGAACGAAGAAATGATCTGGAAGGCCTTTACCTTCCAGACATTCTCAAGCTGCCATGGACAGTATGTTGCTTGGGCAACAGAGTGATAGCTCTTGTGTCTCCCACCTTACCCAAAACTAATTAAAGTGTTCTGGTAGAAGGAAGCAAGACTTTTTTCTCTTCCTTAAGATTTTTCTCTCCTGTTTTGGGAAAATCCAGGTAAGCAGCTTGGTCAAGGTCTCCTTTCATTTGCTACTGAATGTTTTCTCTTGCTATATATACACTGAAAAAAATGTTTATATTCTTCAAGCTCTCCTACATTACTGTAGTGATGAAGTATCCCTTCTGGTGTGTTTGCAGGGTTGTCATGCACCTCAGCATTGGAGGTGCATACATTGTACCTCCTCCTGTTGTTGCCATTGTATACTGGTATGATCAGAACAAATTCTGTGTCTCCTAAAGAAGGTCTTCTGCATAACTTTACAAATAAAACAGTGGAACGCAAAGATTGGCTTGACAATGGCTAGCTTCTCTTTGTCCAGAGCAGCGTGTTTGCATGCTACCTAGCAATAAGCAATGTCTTGTAGAAATAGAAAAAGGAACCTACCAGAGCCCGCGTGCTTGCCAGCATGTGTCTGGACCTCTGGAGTGCTTGGTGTTGGCACAGGAATCTTTTCTGTAGTCAGAGAAATCTTCTCCATACTCCATCACCCAGGGACATAAAGGCAATCACGTCAGTTCACTTCCACCAGTAAATGTGCTGGCTTAACACCAACCTTTCGTGTAAAGTGAGAAAATCAAAGCAACCAAGATGGAATGGGAGGAGGCAGAAATAACAGATCTTGAACAGAAGGAACCTTTGCAAAGCAATTCCTCTTCTGGTAAATTGTTTCTTGTTAGGAAGTGCTTATTTAAGTTATTAAAGGGCAAAACAAGCCACTGCATAGGAGATATGCTGAAGTATACTTGAACTCTTTCAACACAGAATGATGATGTATAATTAATGTGAGAGACTTTTATCTGAATGCTTTTTTCATTATGTACAGTTTTCTTTCTTCTGCTTCAAATGAAAAATAAGAGATTTCCAGCTGAAGTAAATCATAATTACATTTAATATCTTACCAATTAGGTTTTCAAATCAAGAAGGACATGACTTCTGCAAATGACGTCTGATGCATCTGTTGTTATGTAGAGATAAGTATCTATTTCTAAATGTCAACTTGACTTAGTATGGGTCCTCAAAAACCCTTGTTTTTCCCTTTAAAACTTTTGTAAAACTCAGTGCAGTGCTGGCACTGAAGAAAGCAGGTGGATTGTTCCATCAAACAGACCTACTTTTAAAATTTGTCTTGTGGCTGAACTTAGCTGCTGTGGAGAAATTTTTGGAGCCTCAATGGTACTTGCAGGCTCATCCTGTCAAACTGCTATGATGCCTGCTGTGTCTGCTGTGATGACAAGTGTACCATCGTAAGTCTTTCAAAAAAATGAGCAAATTCTAGTCACCGTTCTTTGGTCAATCCATGTCAGCTGTCCCAACTGCCTCATCACAGCCTCTTCCCTTCCCCTAAGGGACAGAGAGTGAGAAACAGAGAAAGGTTTGACATTGAGCAGGCCATATCCAGCAATAGGTAAAGGATTGCTGTGTTTGTCATTAATAGTTTTCTCATGACAAATATAATACACAACACCAACAGGCTGCTGTGAAGAAAATTAATTCCACCCTAACCAGACACAGTACGTGGGGGAAGCAAACTACTCCATGCTGCTGGTTCAGAGTGTGTGGCGTAGGCACTCCTAAGCTACTGGAGACTGCCTGTAGCTGCTGCAGCAAAGCTGTCGGGCACCAGACCTGCACTGTGCTAAAGCTTTAAGTCCAGTGTGTTTTACAAACTGACCGGTGTTCAGAAAAGCCCACATTGTTTTGCAGGAGTATTGCCAAGGGAGCTTTATATTCTTGCTCAGTTTTCCTTTCTTTATTTACTGTAAATAAACATTTTCTTAAGAATCTAGAAATACATGCTTCCCTACCAACTGAACTCACTATTCTCTAAAAGTTGTCACTTTTTCTCACATCATGCTCGTTTGGGAAAATAAACAAACAAACAAGCTTACAAACAAAACAGAATTCACCTGCTTAACTCTTGCCTTTGTTTGTTTTCTCTCTTCATCAGTAGCATGGCTGGTCTTGTTGCAGGAATGTCGAGCTCTGAACCCTTCATTCAATGCTGTACACCACTGAAGTTCCTGTGACCGCAAGGGAGGAAACAAAGAAGGCAGTGCTCCACCTCTGCTACAGGCTGGGCTGAGTTAGCCCACCCAGGATGTCCCCAGGGACCAAGGGAAAGAATTAGCAGGACATTCTATGATGGAGTGACTGCATCAGTTGACAAGGAAGACCAACCGATGTCATCTGCTTGGGCTTCTGTAAGGCTTTTGACATGGTCCTAGACAACATCCTAATATCTAAATTGGAAAGATATGGATCTGAAGGTGTGGTGGTTTTACTCGGGTGGGCAGCTGAGCTCCATCACAGCTGCTCTCTCACTACCCCTCCTCAAAGGGAAAGGGGGAAAAAATACAAAGGGCTCAAGGGTTGAGATAAGGACAGGGAGATCTCTCAACAATTATCATACCAGGCAAAACAAACTCGGAGTTGGGAGACAGTAAGATTTATTGCCTATTACTAACAAGCCAGAGAAGTGAGAAACAAAGGAAAGAAAGAAAAAATGCCTTCTCCCCACCCGCCCTCTTCCACCTCCTCCCTCTGAGTGGCAGAGGGGAATAGGGAATAGTGTCTGCGGTCAGTCCCTGACACTTTGTCTACACCACTCTGTCATGGTCACTCTCTTCTTCTCCTGCTCCAACGTGGGGTCTCTCCCACGGGATGCTCTCCTTCCTGAACTGAGCAAGTTTACTGAGCAAGTTTAGTTCCTCACCACAGAGTGTTTTGCAGCAGCTGTCAGTACAGAACGTGTATCTGTTTCTCTGTTGAAAAAATAAAAATACTATCAGGTTGGTACTGTGGTTAACATAAACTGTTACACCTGAAAAGCACTGTTTCTCTGTCTGCTGTGGGAAAGGAAACACAACTAATACACCATGCCTGAGCAATAGTCCTCAGCATTGTATTTTCTTGGTTAATCTTTTAGCCTAACAGCACTTGCACCTTAGACAAAGAAAATGAAGCTTCTTTGCTAAGGCAAGGAATAATCCCTAGGCTCCACGAATAGACAATTTTTGTGCCAGAGACATCTAACTTTTGTCCCCTGGATGGCTTACAGAGGGGAGGATGTGAAAAGGCATGAGGGTGAGGATGCTGGTTGCTCTGGAAGGCAACTCACTGGAGATATGCAGACCTAAGCAGTCAAAACCCTTATGTGCCAACACTTTCCAAGATGTCTGAGATGAAGTTACCATTGGAGTTGAATACTTTATGCTTGTGAATGTACAAAGTGAGGTTGCTTCATCAGAAAGGCAAGTTTTTGCAAGCTCAGGGGCACTAGTTGACTAATGGTTTGCTATCTAGCCACCAGAGGGAGATAAATGGCCACATGCATTTCAGTTGGGTCACTTCATCTTCTAATATTACATTAATAAACATCTATACAGCTATCATAAACCTTTCATTAAGTAGTTAGCCTAGCTCTTACAACAAGCATAAGTTATCATTCTGTCACCATCATATGCTACCAATGAATGTCTTCATTTTAACTTTGCCTCTGCCAAATCTAATGCATGGAATCCCAGAGAGAGAAGAAACAAAACAAATAAACAAAACCCCACTTTTGGTGTTTTTGGAACAGGTGTATGCAGCCTGTTGAAGAATTTTTCAGCTATGACTCTGTGTTGCGCACACTTCATTTATTTTATACCTGTCACTGTTCTGTTCTGTTTTACAATGAGGTCCAAAGAAATGCTAAGTGTCTTCTGCAAATATTTTCTTTACGTGGTGATTTTAGAAATAATTATAGAAACTAGAAGGATGCTGGGTGTATTTCTTAGAAGGCAATGCAGGAAACAGATGTTCTGAAAGAACTTCAGCACAGCTGTATGAACGAGCCTTGTGCCTCATTCAGACCACCGCAGCCTGTCCCATCTCCTCATCAAATCCTTGCTTTGCCATTTTTCTGCATGTCTGCTGCCAGATAGCAGCTGCTGGGGACGAGCACGGGTCAGTGTGGTACCGGCAGCTCCGGGGAGGTGGATCTGTGTGTGCTGGGGACCCAGGGGTGTTGTGCATGGGCCTGCATCGGGGCCACCTGGCTCTGGCAGCCCCAGGGCAGGAGGGGACAGGGCTGTGCCTCTGTGCTGTGTGTCCTGCAGCGTCCTCTGGGCACGTCTGTCTGGCCACATCCCTGCCTGGGTAGAGACCCCAAGTCCCTGGAGTCCCAAGTCTCCAGCATCCAGTGAGGAGGGACCTGGGTCAGGGCTGCTGGAGGTGGTAACCACTCCTACAATTCCAGATGAGGAATGACCTCATTCGGTATCTTTTAGCATTGATTTTGACACACACACCAAAAAATGTATGGTATGTACTTTGGGGCAGACAGAGAAGTAAATGTGGCCTTTGTGTTTCAGTAGGAATACCTGCAAGGATGACACTCCTGTTTGAGTTCTCGGGTAGATCTCATCAGCAATACTGTGTACAGTCCTGTCTACCTGTGTTGACAAGTCAGACTGTCATTGGATGAAGGCAGGGAAAGCTGTTAGAGCAATTGTCAGAAAGGTCCCTTTTAGAAGACAAGTTGAAATTGCTTGTCTTTTTTGCTCTGTACAGATGAAGACTTAGAGGCAATGCTGAATTGCTCATAAGCAGCGAGGAGTGGGAAGAGGGAGGAACGGAGTTATTTCAGACAAAGAATCTTCTAATTTGCTGAAAAATGAACAAAAGCAATTTAAAGTATGCAAGGCCTTCACCTTTCTCCAGATAACTGCTGCTGCAGCGCGGCAATCTCTGTTATTGTCATTCCCTTGCAGAAGAGTTCAAAAGCAGAGTCCTGTGCTTCTCGCCTCATCACTGTAGCACCAAGGGTTGGTGTGTCTTTGTGTGAATATTAATTTTTCTTTGGTGAAAAACTGGATTCTTATCCTTTGTTCACTCCCCAAATGTTTTTCTCCTATATACTTAAGTTCCTACATTTACTTTTGTGTTCTTGCCTAAAACAGCGCAGTAACGGCATATGTGTGCTGCAGAGGGACCCTGGCCCTGCTTCTGTGCTGCTTTTAACCTTTGTTATAGTTGGTAAGCAATGTGACTGCTTCGCTTTCATGGAAGTATCTGATTTTTTTTTTTCTAGAGATATTTCAGCTTTCCACACTGCCTGCTATTAATCACACATTGTTGAAACTAGGCCTCAGCATTATTTTCTATAAGTGTGAAGTATTCCTGCCCTAGAATGCCATCAGATGAAAACATCACAGAGAGCCAAACAAGCTGATGACGATGGCACAGTAGTTACCCAAGGAGGCAAATAACAGATCTCAGGGACTTAGATTCTTTTCTAGATGTGCTAATGGGGGAGGATAAGAAAAGTTTCAGCCTGAAGGGTGCTGAATGGGATATTTGCTCAGTTCTTCCAGACACTGACGATCTATAAGAATCAGTGTATTTTCCACTTAAAGCCAAAGCAGCCATGCACAAGGCAACTCCCTGGAGTCAGGACATTGTGTGGTGGGAATTCTCAGTGCTGCTGCATCCGGAGCTACTACCAGCAAGGGAAGGTCCACAGGGAGAGGCAGAGTCACTACTTGTGAGGGTGCCAGGGCATCCTTTGGTGACGACTGCAGTGAATTACAGAGAGCTGCTCGTAAAAGCAGGGCTTTGGTTTCTGCAGCCGGCCTGACACTTAGAAATGGAAGTATGACAATGGTCTGACATGTATGTTTGTGTGGAGTTTGTCTGATCCATGCTGTCATGAATGCACTTGCATGAATACACAGCACCTTAAAATTTTGACCTTGTTCTGAGCATATAAGGGGCAGACTAGATCTACTTAATGATGCAGAAGTTTAGACTTCTTAGAAGGCAATGCAGGAAACAGATGTTCTGAAAGAACTTCAGCACAGCTGTATGAATGAGCCTTGTGCCTCATTCAGACCACCGCAGCCTGTCCCCATCTCCTCATCAAATCCTTGCTTTGCTGTACTTAAAACAGCTGTAGACAGCTGTACTTAAAAACCTTGAGATACAAGAGGTTCTGTCAGTAACTGCTTCCAGTTATCTGCTCACCATTGATAACCAGTCAAATGGCTTGCTCAGCTCTACCACTAGAGCTGACACAAGAGCTATTGTTTCCTTGTCAGCCAGTGAGTGGAAGGTACACGTACTGAAGACTTTGGAGTTGTACTGAGAATTTGCTTAGGCTTAGCCGGCTGCATGAAGCTGCACAGGGATTCACAAAAGCCAGAGGAAGATCTAAGGATTCCCGTTATGTTATCCAGAGTATTTACTACATAGGTATGCTAGAGGGCATTGAGTGAACTCCAGGTAGCTTTGTACTCATGCTAGAAATAAAACTGTATTTTTGTCATTTGTTCTGGGCATTTTTGTTAACTTTACTTGCAAGATCACATGCAGGTGCCTTGCCTTTTTACTCCAGAGAAAAGTCCTTACTTAGCAAGGTGTCTAAGTGTGTGCTTAAGTATAAGCTGCAGTGCTTTGTTGAATATCTGTAGGTTTAAGCACATTTAACCATAAACATGTACATAAATGCTCAATTTGACATTCTTCCCCAGAAAAGTGTTTGCTGAGATGGTTATTGTAACACAAGATTAACAGTGCTCTGGACTGAATTATGAACACACAACAGCACTAAGGAGAAAACCATTTTTTTTAAATTTTATTTTTAAAACGCAGATACATGTGAAAGGAAAAAAATATGAAACATAAGAGCATTTTCTTCTACAAATGGGACACTTGTTTCTTGGTTGTCCAATATTTTAAAGAATAAGTAGTAGTTCATTTTTTAAAATGACAGGGCTGAGACATGGGAAGCTTGAGCAGGCTGGTTATTAAAATCAGGGAGTCAGGCTGGGTAACCAGGGTGGATTTAGGTCACTGACCTGTGATCCACCAGGGCAGCCTGCTCGCTATGGGAGAGATTAGGTGACAGAAACGGAAGTTTTCAAAGCGTCACCTTTCAGAAAGCCCAAAATTATCAGCAAGCTGTGCTGCCTAGAAATATCAGAGCGCCAATCACAGCTTTCAGTGCAAATCAGACCTCTTTGTTAAGCATTGCTCAAATTAGGGATGCATTGAAGTAATCAGTATTCTCAGAAAAAAAAAAAATAAAAAAAAAATATTTGTTTCTTTTTTTTCTTCTTATTCGTAGCTAAGGCTCATTCAGGAGCCTAATACTTAAGTGCACACTTGAAGGAAGAGGAACGAGATTACTTCTTATACTCTGAGTTCAGATACGCATATAAATGATTATAGGGTGCCACTGGTCAGTGCTGTCCACACACACTGCAGATTCTAGACATGCTTTTAGATATAGTAAAAACTGCAAGTGGATAGGGGTACAGGAAAAATACTGGGTAAGTGGACTAAGAGTTGTGTGGAATATTGGCTGTGCTGTGGGTCTCAAAGTGTGTTATTCAGACGCACAAAATTTAGCTCACGGCTGGTTACTGGTGGTCCTCTGAAGTCAGTATCAAGGCTGAGACAGCCTGATGTTGACCTGGATGATGGCACAGAGCGTGTTCTCAGCAAGCCTGCAGGTGCTCCCAGACTTGGGGAATGGTGGATACACTGGAGGAGAGGGCTGCTCTTCAGAAGGACCTCAAATGTGAGAAGAAATGGAGTGATGGTAGCCTCCTGGAGTTCAGCATAATCAGAGGGCAGTTTCAGTTTGGGTTCCCCAGGTCAAGCTCAGGACAGACACTGAGCCCATGGAGCAAATCCAGCAGAGGCCACTGAGACCATGAAGGGCCTGGAGAAGGGCATGTGGCAAGTGAGAAGTGCTCTTGTGCAGCTTGGGTACAAGAAGGTGAAAGGGAGCTCCTCTGTCTGTCTACAGCACCTTGATGGGAGGGCACAGAGATGACGGAGCAGGACTGCTTGGAGGTGCACCAAAGGCAGAAGACACATTGCAGCACAGCATGGGAGGTTGGAAGATTCCTTTTTTCCCTGGATGGGTGCTCAGTGCCTGGGAGAGAGGCCCAGCAAGGCTGTGGATTCTCCATAACTAGGTGTCTTCCCAGCTCAACTGGACAAAGCCCAGAGAAGCCATCTACCGTGTCAGCTTGGCTCTGTTGTGAGGTAAGAAAGCATCTGGGAAAATAGATGTGGGGTTTTATTTAAAAGTTCGAAACCTGGGTTATCCCATGAGCTCTTCCAACGCCGAATCTTGCTGCCTGTGCTGTTATTACTGTGTGCCTGCTGTGTCCCCTTAGACTAAAAATCATCCAGGGACAGCAGTTCTCGCCCTGCATATGCCTGGGGCTGTGAGAAGCCCCCTGCTCAAGCCTGCGCCCCAGTTACCCACAGCGCTGACTCGGGGGGCGTTATCTCATTGAGGAGCTCGCTAGGAAGCTCTACATACCCCCGGTTGTTGAAGACCACAGAAGAGCAACAGCACCCACTTAGATTTACACCAGGAGCACTCGACAGGAAGAACTGACCAGGGAATGATAATAATAATAAAATTAAAAAAAAAAGACAAGAATTGCTGAGCACAGGGGTAAGACCCCCACCTCCACCCCCCGACCACCGAGTGTGTGTGTGGGGGGGGCGGGTCACGGTGCCTCTCTCCCCGACCCCACCGACGCCCGCTACCTCCGGTGGGTACCCAGCCCGTCTGGTGCCGGCCGGGGGGGGCGGTGCGGTACCGGGGGAGGGGGGCGGTCTGCGGGCGGGGCGGCGGCGGCGGGCAGCACCATGCGGCCGCGGCTCCCCGCCCTCCCGCTCCGGCTGTGCGCGGCGGCGGCGGCGGCGGCGGCTTCCGCGGGGCGGCCGGGGGGAGGCGAGCCGCCGCCGCTGCCCTCCGCATGGAGCCGCGGCCGCCCGGCGCCACCGCCGCCGCGCTGCGGGGGGCGTCCGCGGCACCGGGGGCGGCGGGCGGCAGCGGCGGCGGCGGAGGCGGCGGCGGCGGCAGCGGCGGCGGCGGCGGCGGGGCGCCCTGCGGGGGATGTGGTGAGTGACGGCGGCGGTTCCGCGGTGTGCGTGTGTGGGGGTGGGGTGGGGGGCGTGAGCGTGTGTGCACGGGGGTAAGTGAGTGTGGACGGGGTGAGTGAGTGTGCACGGGTGAGTGTGTGAGCACGGGGTGAGTGCGCATCCCCCGCCGCCGGCCCCGCCGCAGCCGCTGTCCGCGGTGCTGAGAGCCGCCGTGCGCGCAGCTCCGAGAGGGGATGGAGAGGACCTGCCCCGGTCCCCCCACTAAAACCCCTTCCGAGGTGGTTTGGGATCCGAGGGGGTCGCAGGGGGAGCGGGGAGTGAGGGGTCGGCGGGAGGCAGCACAAACGCCGCTCCGGCGGTGGCCGCCCAGCACCGGGTGGGATTTCGTGTTTTGCGTTTTCCAGCCTTGCTTCCAGCGGGCGATGTAAAGTAGCTCCTTGGCACCCTGCAGTTTTGCAAATGGAAGCGTACCCCCTGGTTTTTGGTGCGCGCTAGCCGAAATGAATCTGAGCTCAATGAAGCGCAGCTGCATTATTCTCACATTTTTCTAGTCTCGAGTCACGTAGGGAATAAAGCTGATGGCTGGGGGAGAATGCATCCTTACTCCTGGGAGTAGACTCATTTATTACAGTGGAAACTTCTCTGAATGGATCAGAAGTAGTAACTATATACTTCTGTTTGAACCCTTCCCTCTTCCAGCTAATGCTTACCTTCCCCTTCTACTGCAGCTGAACACGCTCTTCTCCATTTCTTGTAGCAAACGTTCTTCATTTTTACGAATAGTTAACTGCACTATTGCATGTCTGGAATTAGGTTTATTTTTCAAGCTTAAAAAAAAAAACAAACAACAAAGAGTCCTTCCTCTGAGCTTTTGTGTCAGTTATCCACAGGTTTCAGCTCCTAGGTAGTGACTTGGACTTAGTGGGAGCTGAGCTCTGCAACTCTGTAAATGTATGGCACTTGGAAGGTTATTATTGTTAATATTAATATTATTACTGAAGGGAAGCCTGTTTAAAAGAAACAATACTGTTTACCATAGACATCAGACTAAGACCGAGAAGAATTGAACTGTATGATCACGAGGCTATTGTATAATCTGGAAGGTTAGCCATGGGCAAGGACCCTTGGTTAGCTACACAGAAACTAGCAAAGTACTTTTCTGGAGGTGAAGGTTTCGTCTACAAAGTGAAGGCTGGAGCAGTGATTCAGGCCTGCATAAATGGGAATCTATGCAAATCTTGGATTTAGGAGGGTGAAAGCTTGTAAAACCTGGACTCTCCTCAATTCATGCTCAAACTCCTTTGTGGTTCAGTGAGATTTGTATTTCACTGGCTGGTGTGTCCTGGCTTGTAAGTCACATCTCATGCTTGTTTACTGTGGCTTCCGCTTTTCTGATCAATGCTACAACATCTATTTATTTATTTATTTATTTTAAGTGAAACTGGGCCATTTTGCTTGAGTCTCTTTTGAACAAAATGTCGTTCCTGTGCTCACTGAGGTGTTGGTTGCTTCTCTTGACACTGAGAGAGACAAAAAAAATGATTCAGATAAATCTTGAGGCTGTCTCCCATTCATAACTTTTCCTTACCTGTTTTATCTTCTTGTGTAAGTGCTTCTGCTGACTTTAAGCAGACCTCAGGATGGAAATAAATTTCCTCCACTGTTTTGAAGGCATTTATTCAGGCTTAGGCTTGTATGTGTTCTTCTGGCATGATTAATCAGGGGCTTCCGTGCTGGACTTCTCATGTGACTAATGAGAGGGCATATGGAACTCCTATGTAGAAAACCACAGAAGCAGATCAATCAGGAGACAAATTGTCAGCAGAGATCATCTTTTGGCATTCAGCTGGCATTCCTCACATCTGTGTAGGACACAAAGTGGGGCACTCCACCTAAGGGTACATGTTGCTTATGTAGCAACAACTGAACCCATGGTCTTTCCTCCTTTAAGTTCTGCTGGGCTATAAGGTCCTTCCCATGCTACATCTGAAGAAGGTCCAGAACAGCACGAGCTTACACTGGTCAGAAGTGGGCTCTGATTTAGGAATAGATGTATACATGTTCAGTCATGCTTGCTATGCAGCCCCCACGTACATGCTACATACTGTCCCCACTTGCAATGTGTTTTACTGTCTTTGAGCAGCAGTTAAAAATAGGCAGAAGGATCCAGTGTATTCTGAATGGCTCACCTTTGCAGTCATGCATGATAGTTTTATAGATGGCTGCTTTCTTGCACAGTAGAAGATATGTACCAGTTGGTAAGCCAGTGTATGCATGTGTTGTGTGTGTTGACCACAGGCAGGCATTTTAACTGTTTTATTTATTTATTTATTTATTTTATTTCTTGAGATTTTCACAAAACCTCACTGTGAAATTAACACTGAGCCTAGTAACAGCCTAATTACATCTATGTAGGCACAAATTGGGTTTGCAAAAATATGTTTGTGCTAACAAAAATTAAATATACTCATCAGGTTGCCTAAAATCCGTTTCATTTAATGAGAAGTTAAATTTAATTTTAATATAATATGTATCTGATTATACAGAACATGAGAAAAGTATTTTTCATCTCTATTCATCAAGTCAAACTCCCTGTAGCTGCTTCGGGGATTGCTCCTAAGTGTAAGCAACTTAAAAATACGTTTGGAGATCTGAGATAAAAATAGTTGACTTTTGTTCGCCTGCACCAGGGAGTCTATTTTTATCTTTATTCACTAGCTTGCACACATGCAATTCAGTGGATGTTACAGGCCTCCTCTATAACAACAAGGTTAAATCCAGCCCCTAAGTGTGCTAAATCATTTTGGTTTGGTTAGCAGCCTTGTCTAAAGGGTCACATTTCTTCCTGATGTACAGATGTTTCTAATCAAATGAAGAGGGGAGGAATAAGAAAGCTTATTCTAAACTTTAAACATGTTGTCAGCTCACTCTTTGAATAGCTACATGATTTCACTGTCACTTTCACAGATGGGCTGAAATTAAGAGGAAAGAGCGAACTTGAAACCTCCTTAAAATATTTGACTCTCCTTCATACTTATGGTTTGTAGCTTTTCCCAGCACTGCTGAAAATATACTCCATCAAAAGTTCATTTTAAATGGTTTTATCTATAAACATCGGTTTGAGGCTAGCTAAGATTGATTAATGTGTCTCTTTAAACGAAAGGATGTGCCACTATCTGGAAATACTTACTTAGAGTTTGTGTGCTCTGAATGCTCTGCTGAACTGAAGCATAGTCTGAATGTATTTCTTCTCTATTCTTATGTGTACATGGTTATGGCTGTATATATCCTGTGTTTACATCATGATTCAAGTGGGCAGATTTTTTTCTTGGGTAACACTTCTTGTTGGGATAAATGCAGTTCTGAAGGGCTGGACATTGATCCTGATCAAACACCCTGCCAGGGAGGCCCCTTTGGGATTTATTCAGTGTTGCTGCCTCAACAGCTGTTTGAGCTGTGGGGGTTTTCTCTTTTTTCCTTTTGCTTGCAGGGATTTAGCTGCCTGTCAGTAGGTCTGTGTGCCAAGTCAGAGGATAGCACTCCTAACTGGCTTCTGTGGGCTGGATTTTGCAGCCTTCCTAACCTGCCCATCAGTCAGTCATTCTAACCAATTGCCATTTTTTAAATGAGAAACTCATTCTAAACGGCAACTTTTTGAGGTGCTAAATGCCCTTTCAAAGTGCAGAGTTTACCTTTCCTGACTGCCTTGAGCCTAATACCATGCCCCTGAAGCAAATGGGAGTTTTGATTTTGCCTCTGGTGTCTGTACAGTCTATGCTGTAATGAGGACCTTGTCTTGCCAGGAGGGTGCTAGTTCCCCTTGACCTCACACACACCTTAATTACTACTATTTCAATTTAATTGCTGAAAGTAACAATAATTTCAACCCAAGCTGTTCCAACCCAACCCTTCTATGATTCTGTGGTTTTATATTGTATGACCTTTCCTTCTGCATGCGAACACACACTTCTATATTCCGTGTTTTGACTGGGACTGCTCATGTGAGGAAGGTGAGCAGAACTTGTCTGTTTTTCTCATGTGTCAATCTCACTGCTCGGATGGTTCCACCTGTAGTGCCTTCTTTACATGTGTGTATATGTGTGTATCTATCCACATAGATAAGGGTTGCAGTTGGTAGTAATTTGGTTTCATTGCATTCTGGTAGTAGTTCTAAATGTTTATTTGATTGTGAGCGTTCATTTCATCTACAAATAGATGTGTCTTCTCTGATTGTGTAACGTTCTGGAATAGCATAGGTATATTGCTGCTCTCATGCCAAGATCATCTTCAGCAACGAGATGCATATCTAAACAGAATGCATCACCATCATTACCTTAATAAAAAGTGAGTCATGCACACCAGCACTTTCATTCTTAAAATAGTTCAGTAAACTGGCATATCAGTTTATTGTGGATATTCTTCTTATTTATATCAGTTTATTGATGGATAGAGTATACTGTAGAAGAAAAAATCTGTTGTTGTGTAGACAAAGAGTTTCAAGCATCTTCCCTGAAGCTCCATGCTTAATTTAGCACTTCATGCCTGAGCTCACTAATGAACATTTTAATTAAGCTTTCACAATGTACATCTTAATTAAGTTTTAACTAAAACTATAAATGTTCAATTATTGTAAAGTCTGTTATGACTTAACAAAGTTTTAGATTCTTAATGAGATCACCGGTTAAATAAACCAGTTTGTTCTGGAAGGCAGAGAGAAAATCTGACTGCTTCATAGCTAACTCTGTATCTGATGGTCTTGTAGCTGTTGGACAGAAAATGTAGCGGCTCATATCACAATTTGCACCAAAAAAAGCATCCAAGCTAAGGTCTCTGAATAGCAATTTATGAGTCAGAAAAACTTTCACATGCTATCTTGAAAAATATGTGCATTCTCCGAGGAAACAAAGGGGAAAGTTGAAACTGTAGAAGCTGTCAGCTCCACATCATCTGTATCTGTGCAGATCATCAGCAGGTGAGTCAGAAGAAATTTGGGAAGTTTTGCCTTTGATACCTCCATGTTTCAAAGGGATTTTCTCACTTGCAGGGGTGAAGCAGCCACTTCACGGATGTGTGAGGAACATCAGAAAATATCATACTTTGACAAAGACACATCTGCTTTTCTGCAAACGCTGGGCCTATCAGGCACTTATCCAAATTAAATTCCTGACCAAATAAAAAATTGAAATCTTGAGTGTAAAATAGCCCATATATTTTCTATAACATTCTGAAAATATTTCCTTAACATCCATTTTTTAACCATACTGGTTTTAAAAAGAACATTCAGAAAGCCCTAATCTGTGCACAGTACTGCAACTTTTTTTTTCATCATGCTAGAAAGTCTTTTCACAGCAACAGTCAAAATCCATTTATAACCCACCTGCTTTCTGACAAGAACAGTTGTCAGTTTTTGACGGTTATCTGCATGTATGTGTTAGCACTTTCTTTGTGTGAAAGAGCATTTGGTAGCCAGCAGAGGGAGGGAATCTGATTCATAACAGGTGAATAAGGGACTTGATTGGTTTTTGTTACAGCTGTCTAAAACATTCAGTCTTTCTTGCTAGGGCAAGCCACATACACGGTGACTACATTCTTCTTTCTTCTCAGCTTTCATGTTTGTTAGTTAGCTGTACGAGGCTAATAGAGAACAGTTAATTCTATTGTACTCCTCACTGGAAGGATGATTCTGTTTCACTCCTCAAGGGAAGATATATATCCATGGGAAAAATACCAACTCCAACTAGCAAATACATTTTGATTTGTTCCATTGGTGACATCATCTGTCATCAAACACATTTTCACTGAATCAGATGACAGTCAGAATTTGTCAGTATTATTTTTTATCACTATTTATTCAGTTTGTTCAGTATTATTTTTTAATCCCCTGTTTATAGTGAATTTTTTCCCCTGTGTTATTTTGAAGTGCTGAGTTTTATGACTAGCTGCTATCTAACATTTGTGCTTAAGAAACCAATATTGCATATTCTGGAAAAAATGATTGGCATAAAATAAAAACAGTGGCTCCTGCAGTGTATTTTACTGACACGTTGCCTTCTTAAATCTTAGAGGTGCATGGCTTCTTCTACTTTGTGTATGAAAGTGAAGCATCCATGGTTTCTCTTGTCTCCTTTTGGGTCTTTTCCAGCGTTACTCCCACCTTTCTCTAGTCTTACCATGGTTTTTAACTGTGTGAAAGCAAGCAAGAGATTGTGCTGTTTAATGTGCATTGTTTCATAATATGCTGATGAGTCTTATTTCTGCCATGGGTGGGAGCATAATAGTGGTGGTGTCACCTTATTGCTAGTTTTCAGCAGATGCTTTCCTGGAGACGGCAGAGATTAACACTGCAGTGCCTGGTGTTTGATCCTGCAGTGCTGAAACCAAGAGCTTTGCTACAGCTGCTTCAGCTGGCAGCGAGGCATGGCCTTTGGGGGCCCTTCAGCAGGATCTGACCTGCATGCATCACTGGCTGAGTGCAGCAGTGTATGACCACTGGTCATTTGTCTAGTTATGACCATTGGTTGTTGCCAGAGGTCTCCTGTAGGTCAAGTATCTTTAAACTTAACCAGAAAGAACTGCTGCCATGTCTTTTATTTCTTATCAAAGGGTTTTGCTGAGCCCTACAAGTGGATAGGTCCTTTCAAGATCAGAGGTGGTTTTAACTATTTTTTTTTCCTATTAGATGCATTGGTTGTGTTTTGTGAGGAGTATCAAGCAGCATAAGCAAGTCGATCCTTAAGAGTTTTGTACAAAATCCGTTATGTGATAGGTTTTTATAAGTATACAAAATTCTGATTTACGTTAGAGTTTGTTTCTGTACTGAATTCCGTCGCAAAATTTGCATTGACTTTCACTGGCAGCAAGAACAGCCCCCGAAGCTGTTGTTGTAGTCCAGCATAAATTGCACTGGAAAGCAGTTTGGCGCTTTGGTGGGATATCTCAGTTAATATTCTGAAACAATTTTTCTCCTTTGACATCTGGCAAATTGCATAGCTGAAAGCTTTAAGTGTATGTGTCTACCGTCCTAGACAACACTTCTGCATTCACTTTCAAAGCAGAATTTTTGTCCCTCTTCACACAAATTTGAGTATGCATACTCCTAAAAAGTAGTAATGAGTAATAAAAGAATAAAGGTAAGCAGGAATATTAAAGACATGCAAATTTTTATTAGTAGAAATATGATACCTCCTTATTAACAGTGAGTTCAATGATTACAGTTGAGGTAATTAAGCGCATGGTGAAATTAGACTAGCTAAAACCTTAGTTTTTAAGATTCCTTTTACTATTTAAGTAGATATAAATCTTACTAGAAGTATAAAAATTTAAGTACAAAGATTCATCCAAAACACACAGCATAGAAGAAATGGTAGCTTTTCTAGGTATCTTGTCCAAACATTTTTTGCTGGGAACTTCAAATCTGCTACATGGACATGGATGTGTGGACATTTGGTTATTTTTAGTTTGTTTAGATTCCTGTTAAAAAGTTGTAGGAGAAAAAGGATGAGTGATTCTTGGATGTCTTTGAAAATCTACCTGTTTTGTGCTAAAGTACTGAAAAACAGAAATAGTCTACGGCTCCACTTTATGCACCATAAAGTTGTTATGGACGTCTTGGCTTTCAGGTAGTTTATTGCTGTGAGTTTTATGATTCACATTGGTTTCTTGTGACTAGCTGTTACTGGACTTGTGATACACTACTCTCTTCATCAGCAAGACCCTCCTTGCTGTGCCAGGGAGGACCTTGTGGGAGACACAAAACAGCTTTTTGTGGAAAAACACCAGAAACCAGGTAAATCCTAAAAGGGTATCTTAACATGACTTTCTTCCTGATATGTAGGAAATGGATGAAATGGCTTGATAAATGCTGTGCAGTTAAGTATCTCTGTTCAGCTGGAGTGAGTTTTTGTCCAATTGTGGTAAATGAGGGTTTTGTCTCTGGCTTGGGGCCAGATTTTCAATCTTTTAATTTATTTGGGATTTTCTTTTGGCAGAACAGGATGTTCTGCTATGTCTGAGAAAATGTCTTACTTTATTGACAAGTTATGAAGGTCAAGACAAACGGTCAGTTAGGTTTGCATGCTGCAATGTCTTCAGAAGATGAATAGTGAGGGAGCCAAGGGGAACAGAACTAGACCATTTAGAAGAACAAATTAAATTTAAACCTTCCTCAGATTTTATATGTAACTGACCATGCTTTTCATTTTCAATTCTGACCTACTTTCATGTATAATTCCTGTTCTAGGAGGCTAATTTTAAGTCATTGCTTCTGAAAATGTTGTCCAGACATGGAATGATGAATAATCTCTTTGCAAGTGCAGGCAGGATCAATACTTTTGCTCTTATTAAGGATTTGAAAGCATGATTTTGAAAGCTAACACTTCTGATTAGATTCACTGATTTTAAGATTATTTAAACATATATGGAAAGCTATATTCATGCTCTTTTGTTGTCTTACCTGCACATCCTCTCTTTAACTCAAGGTCCCAGGAAACCTCTTAGGTAAAAATCCCGGTGGCATCTTCAGTCTCACCATTACTGGAAGTTCAGGAGAAGTTTCTTCCATACTTCATGGTTGGTGTTGTTTCTTCAATTGGTAGAGAAAGTTACTTATAATAGACATATATATATATGTATATATGTATAAAGATACTGATTGAAGGACAATACCTTGTTTTAATCTTCCTGTATAGTGCAGAGCTGTTTGCTATTTCTACATCTATCAAGAAACTCTATGTTTGCCCTAGTAATACAGAATAACTGTTCACTGCTGTACTGTTGTATTGATTTCAGAAATCCCTTTGAAATTAATCTTTCTGATTTTTAGACATCCCTCTGGAGACTAAGAAGGCTCTCCTGACCATGCTTGAATGTGGGATCACCTTTTGATTCTCTTAATTAAAGCTTGCCATCTTTCCAGTTTCCCTGAACAAATTAATCTGCTGTAGTGGTTTAACGGCAGATGAACGTTAAAAAGATGATGCATCTTCACTACTTCTCACTTTTTTTCTCAGCACAGCTGTAGCAGAGATGATCATGTTCCCATATTTACAGATACATTTCTTTCCCGATTTTTTTTTTAAATGGCAAAATATCAAAGCTTGAAACAGCTTTTAATTTCCAAAATTCATTGCAAAGTTTACTGTATTTCATATTTATGAATTCCTCTTAATGTTTAGTGATCTGGCTAACATATCATTGTAGCAATCCACGTAACAAACAAGGTACTGTGCAGACAACTCCACAGAAAACAGGTTAGCTGCACTGTGTAATTTAACATGGGCAAAACATAGGCAAATTACCAATTTTATTAACTGTGAGGCATTATCTGAAAAACTAACATACAGTTATAGAAAGCAATTAAACTTTTTTTTTTTTCTTTTTTTTCGTAGAGTAACATTGATTGATAAATAGGTAGATTTTTGGGGAGATTACTGTCTCTTTTCACATAGGACAGTTTATCTGTAGCTCAAGGTCATTGCAATTTTTTTTTTCTTTTTTCTTGCAGGTTGTAGGCTGCTAATTGATTTTAGGTCTATTCTCTTGAAATGTAATCTAGTTTCTTCCCTAGTATCTTGTGCCAGGCTCTTAGATTCGTAAAAATCTATAGTTTTTTTTTTTTTTTTTCTTAAGAAGAATAAAATATCTTAGTTTATTCATTTTGCTTTGTGGATAGTGACTGCTTGAATGAAATATATTACATTTCTTTCGTTAAGTGCTGGTCTGAAAACCTTTTTGGTTTTGTAAGCTGAAGATTTCATTGTCCCTGTAAGTGGACAGGCTATGTTCTGTTTGTCTTCATCCTCCCTAGCAATGTTTGTTTTTTTGAAGTTCCTTTGCTGATGTAGGTACGTGTGTTTCCTTGTCACTGGCACTTCATTCACTGATCACTGTAAGGTCATCTTGGTGGGTGAACTGGGAATGGTGAGCAGTTACATAATGCTTTCCTTGTTATCAATTTTAAATTATGCAGCTTTGCAATATTCTATAATAATATATATGCAAAATATATAAATATATAAATTTGCATTATTTGTGTCAGCTAAGTGGCAGTTCCCCATGCAAGAATATGAGACTTTTATAAGTTTTTTAAATCTTTTGCAGTTCAGTTTCAAATTGAGAAAAAAAAATGCCAAAATGCATCCAGGTGATTTTGACACAGAAACCATACTGGACATATTGTTGAAAAACTGCTTGTGATTGAAGGTGAATGGTATTAGTTTTACTTTAGTACCCATAAAGTCTCTACTGCCTACAGACTGTGAACAGAAGGTTTGAGATCGAAGTATTTTAGGATTCAACAAGTAGTAGGATGCCTGACTTTCTAGAATCATGTAGTAGCTGTTCGCCTGGTATTCTAAACCAGTCTTCTGGAAGAAACCATAAAAACATTTCAGGTTGGCAGAGTGTTAAGGTTGGGAAGATACTATTGGTAGAGGATGACCATGATCTCCTTGTGAGTTGGATGCAACTAAATGGTATACATATTTGTCCAATTCAACTGAGAACTTGTGAAATAAAGACTATACACTTTGACGGGAGAGCAGGATTTGGAGTTCGGAAATAACATCTGTGGAAAGAAATCAGAGGTCACGAGCATTGACAAAACACTAGAACCCACTCCATTGCATAAACTAAAACGACATTCTTTTAAAATCTACTGTTGCTGTAGGGCTCCCTGCATATAAACATTGTGGAGTTTAATCTGTCATGTGTCAAGTTTTCATTTGAATTCTAGAAAATGAGCCAATTGAAAAGATTTCAGAAAATATCTCCAAACCCAGCTAACAGCTGGAAACATGGCTTGCAAGGGATTTGGTCTACAGTCTCTGCAGCAAGAGAAAGGTGATATCATCACTTTCTATTAGAAGAAAATATCAACTGAAGATTTAAAATCAAGACTTTTACACTATCATTCTCCCACAATTATTAGACATTTAAGATCGCTGGGAAAAGTTCTGGAGTCTGTGTGTGCAGGACTTCAGAAGAGGTGATCTCAGTCATCCTTGTTTGTCTGAGATTCTGGTAAGAGATCAGTGAAAATTAAATATCCTAATGTTAAAACTTGTTGCTGATTGAGATACATGTGGTTTTCATCCAACTATAATCACAAGAAAACTGATAAGCAGACACCGTGAGGTGTTTGAAGTACTTATTTGCTGAGATGTGACACCTGATCTTCTAATTCCCAGTTTGTCAAGGTGTGTATGTTTTGTTCTCATCTCTCTGTCACTTGAGTACAACAGAAAATTAAAGCCTTTATGGAAAACTCTACAGAGACCAGAATGTCGTCTTCTTTTGATCTGTCTTCAACTAAAAAGGCCATTTCATGACATTGGTCTATTGGTGCTGTCATCCTTTTTTTAGTCATTCTGACACTCAATGAAATTTGGGGGGTTTGGGGGCGTGTTTTGGAGTGGATACCAGAGTATATATAAGCAAACAGAAGTTGTTATAATGCGTTGAAGTTCCATCTTCTGCAAAGGCATTTCCCTAGGTGCAAACTGGCCCTTAAAATTCAGTCAGCCTTTTGTCTTGAATTTTCAAGGTCTTTGGTCATTTATAGCCACCTTGAAGTTGTGCCTGGACAAGGTGAGTGGTATGGTCATATGAAAAAGCTAAGAGACATATATATTTTTTTCAAAATACACAGGAGGAAACTCAATATCTTAAACAACCTGGAAAGCCTAAGCAAATAAGTTTTGATTAAAAATGACCATCAGGTACTTGAAACATGTCAAGACACAGGCGAATAGACAAGAAGTGCCAAGGAGAAACCCACTGAGAAGCAGTGTGGCCCAACTGTTAGAGCCAGCTAGCTGGGGACTCAGCATATGCCATTACAGTTTTCTGTACTTGAACTTCCCTCTGTTTTCAGGTTAGGTCAGTTATTAATGTTTGCAAGAGGAGGACTGACAATACTACTTTCATGTGATAATGTGTTTCAGAAGTGCTTGACTATATTGTTAAGGAACATATACTGACGTCAATCTTGGTGCCACAAAAAGGCTTCTGAACTAGACTTTCTGAACTAGCCTTCAGCTTTTAGGGTGACTTCTAGATTCACATTGGACCAGAAGTCTTTCTGCTGTCAGGACTGCTAAAGGAGAAAGCGGGAACATCCATCTGTAACTGAGCATCACAGAGTCCAGGAATTAATATGTCATCGTGATAGTGAAACGGCTTCTTGATCTGCAGTGGTGTTGTCTAGTCATTCACAGGATCTCTTCCCTCTCCTCCCCAAAGCAGCGCTCTTTTTCTGCCCCTGCTCTGTTTTTCTGTTGTGCTGGGGAGCACTTGGGGTGCGGTATCACTTGTTCCTGAGGAGAAGAAGCTGAACCACTAATACTGGCAGTTCTCTGCCAAGCGACTTGATTTTTTTTTAGTGAAACCTGCAGGGGCATCCAAAGGTGAACACCCTTGGCAGTATCATATAGGCACTAACTCCATATGGCTGACTTAGAGAAAGACATCTAATTGGTTTTGGCAGTTGCTTATAATTCAAAATGGCTTGTGTCCTCACTGAAAATACAAGTGTGTGGGTGTCTGGTGAAAAGACAAAACAAGAAACACTCCTGATTTTCAGATGAACAAACCTGGTGTGTTGGATTCCCACAGCTAAAGAAACAAAAGATACCCAGTGTCATTTTTTCTTTTTTTTGAAAAGTGTCGCGCTTAATTGTGTTGATGATTAGTCCTGCTCAGGACAATGAGTTGAAGGCATTCTACTGAATGGAAAAGTAATGAGGAAGATACAGATACAGAAAAGAGAGTTTCCGCAAAACCCTTTTCTTTGCACCTTTGCATTGATCAGCACCACTGTTGCCATCTTGCAAAGATTACAGTGGGCTTGTACCATAGCTTTGTTGTTGTTGTTTTTTAAATCTTGACTCCCCTAAAAGAAAAGGAAGATATTTAGTGAGTGAGAGATTGTCAGAAGTACAAGCCATTAGTATCAAAGTAGAGAAGTTTTGGGGTTTTCTTCTCCTAACAGCATTAATTTTCTCTTGTTATTTTTTTTCAATAAAACTTAATCTTACTTTAATGTTGTTTGCCCAAGAAGTGAGTTGTGTCATACAGGCCTTAGTAGCACTGATGGGATGGCAAAAAGATGGTTTGTAAGTAACCGGGAAGTACTAGATCAGGTCTGCTTCACTACAGATGTATTTTTTTGACCCACCAATGCCTCTAATGGAGATACACACACACTGTCAGACTGTCATTTCCACATTTTTAAGCACCATCAGCATCTTCTGTGGCAACTCAGTTTTTTCTGCTGCAAATGCATATAGATGACTAATGCATTGTTAGTCTCTGTAATTCTCCCATTGTAACTGTCTTAGTATGGTGTTTTAATATGACCTATTGTTCCCTCTTGTTTAGTTCTATTCATTTGTTCTATTTTGAAATTGGGTTACAATGCAGCAGAATACCATGAACAGCAATAGCTAAATCTTTTCCTCAGCAGTTGCTACATCCCCGTAGGCATTTTTGTTAGCATTTTTGTTCATTTGGGGTCACTTCTATGCAGATTATAATTCATAGCTTGGTGTTGAAGGTAGAGCTTAGAGACAGTTAATGAAAGATATGATTCTGGCAGTCAAACATCACTGTGTTTTCCAGAGAAGCCTTTGAATGATACAGAAAATATGACTCAAGTTTTTTTTTTTTTTTTTTTAAACTGGTCACATGTTGCAAGACTCTCCTAAAAATTAGAAATGTCTGCATTTATAGGTCAAGTTATTAAACTTATAGTCAATGGCATTTCAGATAACATGATATTATTATGTTTTCTAGGACCAAAAGAGTTATTCTTATAAACTCATCAGTAATAAACAGCTCAGTGAGTACTGCATACATTTTAATTGTAAAGCAAACTGTGAATAACACCAATCTGCAGTGTGGAGTAGTTTTCTGTCACATCAGACTAAGGTTATTGTAAAATGCTTGACTGGCCCTTGGACAACCAGGATATTTTGTTAAGATGCTGCACAGGGAAGGAATTTCACAGATATATTAATAACTCATCTTCACTAATGTTATACTCTCACATGCTGGGACTGAGACACACACATTTTTTGCTAATCCCCCTAGAAAAGGAGATGAAAGCCTAATGTTGTTAATCCTTTAAATCACTGCATCAAAATCTTAGCAACTGCCCAAGTCTTGAGAGCTCATCAAAGGCAGGTATCTACTGGGAGAACCAAACTTGGCTCTCTTTTGAGGAAAAGCTAAGTGAACAGACAGGGCTTTTGCCACCTTACCTGCAGATACATTTCCTGCTGTCCTTGCCATCTGTGTTGATAGCCAGTTAGCCCATCACAATCGCACGCCTTGTGTTGGGTTTAACATTAAAGATGCTACTCACAAGCTTCCATAGGCAAATGCAATTTCTTTATTTGACACACATCTCAACTCCAGATGTACAAAGATTCTAAGTTCTCAGAAAAAAAAATCAGTTTTTAGACTCAGTATAAATATACTTATTTTTAACTTTCTTGTACTTTTGAGCTTCCTTAGATCATGTTTCCATGTGATGACTTAGGGTACTTTGTTATGTTGATTAAAGCTTTGCTCCTGTAAACAATGCTGTGGAAGCAGAGCACAGCTGTAGTTTATGTATCCATAAGCAGTGAATCTCCATCTCTTCATTTTCAAGAGTTTGGTTTTAGCTTGTTAACATTTTCTCTGTAAGGAAAAGGGAAAAAGTTGAGACTATTTTTAAGCTGAACTGGCAACACAATGCATTGTCCCTCCATATGGCCCGAGGTTATAAAAAAATACTTTAATTTAGAATAATACTGATGCCAGTAACATCTTCAGCAACAACAGTGTCTTCCTTTGAGGTTTTCTTCTTCTTATATTTGTTTTATATATATCAACTTCGGCCTGGCAGACTCGAATGTGAAAGTAATTTTTGAAAAGAGAAGACTGAGTATCAGGCTTGAATTTTAAATATTTTTTTAACTTAACAAGCAAATTATCATTACTGCATGTTTCTGGCAGGTCATCTATTTTTCTGACTTAAAAAAAAATACAGTAAGCTTACTTCACCCAAGATACTTCAAAGCTTTGTTCCAGTTGTTTCAAAACTATCAAAAACATGCTGCTCTGCCAGTTAAAATATATGTTGTGTCAGAGCTTATCTTACAAGGCAGAGAGCTCTTGACTGTGATCCAGCTAAGTACTTAGATACGTGCTTCATGTTGGCAACTTGGATGCACAAATTTAAGCACATCTTTAAATGCTCTATTGGATCATAGCACAGTGCCCTGCAGGATCAGAATCTGTAATATGTAAGCGTGTTTTGCAGATAGCATTAGCATAATATAGAGGGTGCATATGCTCAGGCAGCTGTGTGAAGCTGTCAGCACTGGCTTTGAAAACGCACGCAAAAGAATTGACGTGTTTGCCTGCAATTTCTCAATGCCAGTCATTTATTAGATGTCTATGATCAGTCTTGAGATGGAGGGGAAAGACTTGCTCTGAAGGTGGTGGAAAAACTTGCTTAAGTCAGCATTCCACCTGAAGTGTCTTAAGCAGCCGGCAGTCTGCTCAGGCTCTGCCTTATACTTTCTCACTTCCAGGTCTGTCTCAACCAAGGAATTTTTAAGCAGCTTTTGTGGAATGACTTTGAAATTTCTCATTGTGCAGCAAAAAAATGGCTATTTTTTGAGCTGAATAAATAATTCACAGAGAATAATTAATTAAGTTCGTCCTCTTACTTTCTTTTGTATACACTCCTCATACTTGCAATGATGACTAACCTTGAATTGACTGATAGTAAACCTATCTGGGTTTTCACTGCCATGTATTTACTAGGCAACACTTTGACATTACAGTTAGAGAAGATTTTTGGAAGGCACTGCTTTCACTGCTTTGCAAGAGTTCACCTAATTTCTACTCTTCAGTGTAGTATACAAATATTCTTTCTCATTAGGGTGATCCGAAAGTATGGCTTCTGTTCCAAAATAGATAAGTGTATTAGAGTTTCCAGTGTGAAAATCTGTGTCAACTATGTAATATTTATATTGCAGTGAAGCCCTCACCTCCCAGACCCTGATAAACAACAAGTAGTAAAGTCCTGCTGAGAATCACTTTCAATCAATCTGCAAAGTTAAGTATATTTATGTAAATTTATTTGTGCTGTACTTCAGTTTCCATGAAATACTCACAAGATTTTTAAATACAATCACTTCTAAGTATTAACAGAAATAAGCTCAATTGGTCCAGTGTTCAGGGAAAGGGACCCTAAAAGGGGATTTTTAAAGTAACTTTATTTTGATTGGGTGAAAGGATTCAAGACAAAGGGGTCTCTGACTGTTTAATCTGGTCCTTCTGGGTCTGGCAGGGTGTTTCCAACAGGTCATTTGAGAGCTTGTGACTGAACTAGAATACATCACAGGTAAATTCACAGGAATGGAGCTAATTGCTGCCTGCTGACTAAGTGGAAGGAAAGTTAACACACAATCACCCATGTACTAGCAAATGATGTTATCTCCCTTGTTTGGTAGAGTGCAAAGGGTAAGAGGCCTTGCTTTATACCAAATAATCACATGAGAGTTACGTGACTGTCGATTTTAAATGCATTTCCCACCCCCAAATCTTGTTGTGTACAGCTATGGATACTACACCTCTTTGGATACTAATATGGTTGCTACACATCTACCTGCTATTCCTGCCATATGGTCAAAGTTGGATCAATAACTTTCCTACAGTTGATGAAGTGTTTATATCAGCTGTTTTCCTGGAAGCACCAAAGCTCAGCCCTGACTGATTGCTATCCTAACCTCTTTTCCATCTTTAAATGTAGCCTGCTGCTTCTCAAGGCTCTAGATAACTGAGTGGGGATGACACTGATGGACTGGACTTTGTATTGAGCAGGAGGGCTGCTGAAGTCATCTCAAGCAAAGAAAACAAATGCCATTGTTGCTATTTGGAAGCCTTTGCTAAAAAGGGCAGGGAAAAGGAGTGATGGACACAGAGGATATTTAAAATAAAAGTTAAATGCAGAATTTACCTCTTCAGCTTCAGTTAAGTAAGGAGGACTGTGGCCTAACTCTTTCTAGCTTAGTTGAGTTTTTTATTGCTAACAGGCATTGGGAGCTTTGGGAGGGGGAGATCTGTCTTTGGGAGGGGGAGATAAATAGGCTCAGGTCCGCTGCCGTACCTGGGCACAGGCAATTGGGATTGGTCCAGCTGTCTCTCTGCAGCCTGGAGAGGAATTGTCTGCTTCTTCATGGTAGTGCCAACAAGCAGCTCCAAAGTTGGGTCGTATTTTTTCTGCTGCAAGGCATGATGTAGACCAAGGTACCTGAGAAGAGTTACTCGCTCTTGATGACACATAATCAACCTTATGTAGTGGGTCTCACTCTGCGAGGCCATGGGAAACAGCAATTTATTTTTGAAACATTTGCTTACAGCATGGCCAATTTCTGCAGAAAGGCAAAAACAAATAACAATGTGTCGTGCCTCCCTGTAAAATAAGTGATAGGAAACAACCTGCTGTAAAAGCTCCTCCTGCTGTACAGCCAAGGCAGCACTGCTTCAGCCTCCACTGGGAAGAACATTTAATTTCCCTCCTGTCATTCCTTGCTTGTTCTTTTCTTGACAGCAGATGCGAAGCAGGACACAGAAGACATCCTGAAAAACTGCTATTATATCCTTATCTTTGCTTAATCTTGATTTTTCTGCACCTTCTTTCTTATTAGTTGATTGGTTGTGCTGTGTCAAGCTGATGCTATAAGGAAATCTATTTTTGGATGCGCTGCTTGCAGCTGGAAGTGGTTTACAATGGTAAATACAGGGACTGTTTTCACAGAGATGTGCAGACAGGCCTCAAGGGCACACCATTCGGAAAGAAGGCTTCTCCATGTAGGGAGACAGACCTCTGTGCTACCACAGCCATACGCACAGAATCACAGAGTGGTTGAGGTAGAAGGGGACTTCTGATGGCCATCTAGTCCAAGCCCTCAAGCAGGGACACCTACAGCAGGTTGGCCAGGACCTCAGGAAGTTTTCGAATATCTCCAGGGAGGGCGGCTCCACCACCTCCCTGGGCAACCTGTGTCAGCACTCTGACACCTGCACAATATAAAAGTGTTTCCTAATGTTAGAGAGGAATCTCCCATGTTTCACTTTTGTCCAAATCTGAAATCAAGGCTTTGCTTTTAGGACTAATCTTACAGGCCATATTTTACCTGTGCATGTACAGGTACCTGATGTACCCACATGAGCAGAAAGAGTTGGTATCTTTTCTCGGTTATGGTGAAAGAGAAGTTGAAAGACGCAGCTGTTATGGCAGAGTGAGGCAGATAGACTTGGTTGGGAAAGGGTTGCTTCTCTCTGTGGTCCAGTTTGTAACTCTTCTAGGCTGAGTGGGATTCAGTAGATTCCTGTAAACTACAAACCAGTGAGTGCTCCTATTGGCACAAAACTCACATCTTAAAGAGGATTTTTTCCTTACCTGCAGGGAATTCTTGTTTAGCTAACACTTTTAATGTGCCATGTCTTTTTTGCTGTTGGTCTCAGAATAATATGAAGGATATGTGCCAGGCTCTAGAAGGTGAGGACATGGGTTTTATGATTACTGGATGCAAACCGCCTTCCTAACTAAGGCAAAATCTATGGAAGCTTTAAATGAGAGCAACACACACAATTTATCTGCAGAAATACCAGCCAGACTATAGCTCAGCAGAACTGGTTTTGCCTGATGCAGGGCCATACCAAAAGGGAGTCCTCCACAGTGTAAATTTACAAAACCCTGAGGTACAATATCAGCTCTGAACAAGCAAAACCACTGACAGTCTGACAGGATTCGGCAATGTCTTGTAAGGGGGACATGGCACAGACAAGGGCATGTACATGCATCCTTCACAGGCTGACACAGACTTGCCGATCACAGAGGTCATAAAGGCAATTTCCTCATGATTTCTAATTCAATGATACAGTCCCTGAATTAGTGGATAACTACAACAAAATGACCCATTATTATGTGTCAGTTCTATGTTTGCTTCCCACCTGGTCACCTTTTAGCACAAAAATGATGTAATTTTTCATGCATGTCATGGCCAGATGTGCTTGACCCAGGCTGCCATATTATTTGAAACTAGACTAATTTTTCCACTAGCATGAAACTTAAGTTAATATGAGGTTTATACTAACACAACACCACTGGACTTCACTTTTTTTAGTTAAAAAACAGATGATTCTAATTTTTGTCAAACAGTTAATAGCAGAAACACTGATTGCTTTTTTTCAAAATACGGAGTCCAGCTATATAACTGACCTCTACATTTTATTCGTTTTAGGAACTAGAGAGGTTCAGATCTTTCCTTAGATTTCGGGCCTGCTCTGGTTGCAATAGTCCCCTTCAGGAGGAATCAGGCACCAAAAAGAAAATTAACATTGATAAATAGGCTTCCTGGAGGAAATAGTAATATGTGAGGATGACACGTTCTTTCAGTGTCTGCCTAGAAAAACAGCATACTATATAATAGCTTGACATAATAAGTTCTTTATTTTTTAATCAACGAGAAGCTTCTTTCATGGAAGAAAAAACAAATTGCTTCCCTATGCTCAGGAACATCTTCTTGTGCTTACAACATATCAGAATAACTTCAGTGTGCAGCTGGGCTGGCTTTTTGTTAGGGAGTGGACTGTATGCCAAAATACTTTTGACTGGATCATGGGAACATAAGGATGCCTGCAAGAGCATATTTTTAGTATTGCTACAAACACAAAAACCTCTTCTTTTATCTGTGAACCCGGATTCTGGAAAGTGATGCCTTCTCCAAGTCAGTAAAAACATCTATTTTTCTCCATTCTCCTACTGCTGGGGCAGAGAGGAAATTGAGGGTGGAACATGTTGTAATGGCAAGTGGCCGTGCATGCTCCTTTTCTCAGCGTTAGCGGCAGCAGCTGTTACTGCCTTTCTGAAAGACAAGATTTGTTATAGCAGCAGCCATTTACACTAAAAACCTGTTGTCCTTAATTGGTTTGTTTAGCTAGGGAGAGAGAAATGGTGTAAAGGAAATAGAGTGAGAAGGCTATGGCTCCTAATTTATTTATGCTGTCTATTTTGTATAGGAACACAGGCTGACTGATATTTATGCCACTGGCAGTGGTATGCAGGTGAGTGGGGCAGCAGACAGCCTTTCAAGAAGCTCTGTCCTTGTGGATAATAACTGGGCACCAAGCAGAGATCTCTGTATATGACCTGCTTCCTCACAAGTGGCATATTATTTCTCAGTCACACCATGTGGCAGTCATGCTGGGATTTCTTCTGTGTGCAGTGAAGGCTAATAAGGGAAGATGTGGCTTCACCTCTCAGAGGGTAGTAGGAAGTAAATTTATATAGCCTCATGGCTTTCCTACCTGTCAGCTGTTACGACAGGGATTCCCCTGACACCACCTTGTAGCTTTAGCTGACATACGGGCATTTCCTTGCTGAAACATAAGCAGGGTGCTGCGTAGTTGTGAATAATGCATTTATGTTGCAGTGATAACTGGTGTTTGGTATTTCCTGCTTGGAGGTGATTTTTTGTTTGTTTGTTTTTCTCTTTTTTTTTTTTTCCCCCTCTGTGGAAGGGGGCTTGAACACACACTGAAGGAGAAAAACATTTCAGATGGAAGTGGTAATGCAAGGCTGTTCTTTGTGAGCTATGCCAGATAATGTTAATTTTTCCATTTCCACAGCTCCCAGTCATAACTCCGTGATGATACTGCAAAATGAGAAATGGTCAGGATAGGTATAATTAAGGTTAATTCCTTCTGTATCTTCTAAAATTCAGCTGCTTCCTGTAATCTCTCTCTTAGTATGATAGCCTCCTGAAATACAGTTAGAAAAGAAAGCAGACTTTTTGTTTGCTTGTTTAAATAATGACAGTTAAGTTGGATGCCTTACTTACATATGTTCTCTGTTACACAGTGATCAAACAGTTCCTCAGCAAAATCTGGAAATTCAGATGCAGATGACAAAGACCAAACACTGATCAAGAGCATCCCACTGATGGCACTATTTTTGTTACTGACATAATTCCACATAGGAGGTACATAGTGGTTAACAGTTGAATTAATTTCTATTCTCACTTTTAATAAAGTAATCATAGAATCATAGAATTGTAGAATGGTTTGGGTTGGGAGAGACCTTAAAGATCATCTAATTCCAACCCCCCTGCCATGGGCAGGACACCTTCCACCATAGCAGGTTGCTCAAAGCCCCATCCAACCTGGCCTTGAACACTTCCAGGGGTGGGACATCCACAGCTTCTCTGGGCAACCTGTTCCTGTGCCTCACCATCCCTGAAGAACTTCTTCCTAATGTCTATTCTAAATTGACCCCACTTAGTTTAAAGCCATTACCCCTTGTCCTATCACTACACTCCCTGACAAAAAATCCCTCCCCAGCTTTCCCGTAGGCCCCCTTTAGGTACTGGAAGGCCACTGTAAGGTCTGCCCGGAGCCTTCTCTTCTCCAGGCTGAACAACCCCAACGCCCTCAGCCTGTCTTCATACGAGAGCTGCTCCAGCGTCTTGATCATCTTCATGGCCCTCCTCTGGACTCGTTCTAATACGTCCATGTCCTTCTTGTGCTGGGGACCCCAGAGCTGAATGCAGTGCTCCTGGTGGGGTCTCACAAGAGCAGAGCAGAGGGGGACAATCACCTCCCCAGCCCTGCTGGCCACGCTGCTTTTGGTGCAGCCAGGATACGGTTGGCTTTCTGGGCTGCAAGCACACACTGCTGTCTCATGTTGAGCTTCTTGTCAACCACCACCCCCAGGTCCTTCTCCTCAGGGCTGCTCTAAATCCGTTCTCTGTGCAGTTTGTATGGGTGCCCCCTTGGCATTGCCCCAGCCCAGATGCAGGACCTTGCACTTGGCCACATCACAGAACCCCGTGATGTGCACACAGTCCCACCCCTCATGCCTGTCCAGGTCTGGATGGCATCCCTTGTCAACCGCACCAAACAGCTTGGTGTCATCAGCAAACTTGCTGAGGGTGCATTCAGTCCCGCTGTCCATGTTGCTGACATGTATCAACGCTTTGTTTTTATTTTTTTAACTTCTTCTCAAGAGCAGCATTCCAGCAAAGCTTCTCAAAGAAAACAGAAGGAGTATGATCTTTAAAATACGTATCTTTGAAAGCAACAGCTTATCGTCATTTATTGGAACTGTCAAGCCTTTTCATGAGGCTCGTACTTCTTGCCCTGACTGCTTTATTTCTGCTGCTGCCACTCAGTGTTTATAACAAGACTAGTTTCTCAGCTTTGCAGTATCTGCCTGAACTTTCTTAACTTGAACCTGTTACATTATGGTCCTCTTTGCACTGCTGTACATGAATGACAGTCTTTCCAGAGGCTGTGGGATATATGTGCATGTGTTTCAGGATTCTCTAACCTGCAGTACTAAGGGAAAGCAGTTTTATCATAAGTAGAAAATACACACTGAAACCCAGTTATTTTCTTGTTTCTTTTCTTTTCTTTTCTCTTTTCTTTCCTTTTCTTTCCTTTCCTTTCCTTTTCCCTTTCCTTTCCTTTCCTTTTCCCTTTCCTTTTCCCTTTCCTTTCCTTTCCTTTCCTTTCCTTTCCTTTCCTTTC